>NW_017731594.1:591421-607574 GCF_001890085.2 Hipposideros armiger
TGTTTTCTGATTGACTGTTAGCTTGTCTCAACATGAAGGAAAAAGATGGGTTAGGACTGCTGATGAGAGCAGGGCGCTTTTCTTTCTGTCATAAGGTGGAAATCCAACCCAGTGTGTCAGTCGTAGAAGCTCTTATCACCCAATGGAAGTTCAGAGACTTGAACAAATGGGTCTGTGGGAAATTACATGGAAGACAAAAAAAAAATGACGTCAGGTTATTGGCCCCAAGTGGCTTTTTCTAACTTCCAAAAATAAAATACAGATGAAGATGCCAGGGAAAAGCAGGACATTCAACCACATCAAAAGCTAAGATTTTCTAGTGACCTGTTATTGGTGTTTGGAAAGAATTCTCTCCAACACTCATGCTGATGGAATTGGATTGAACAATGCAATCAGGGACTCATTCAATGAATGACAGTTTGCCATAAGCTGAGAAGAGCTTGCTTTCATCCTGTACTGTTTATTCCTGTGTTGCTGAAGAGGAGGCTATATATGCCAATCTTCCTCTGGGATGGATGGCAAGAAAAACAAAACCAAAACCAAAGTATGCCCAGTATGCCCAAGGAAAAAAGGTGTTACCAAGGGGATAAAGAATGCCAAGCATGATGCTAAAAACTCCAGAGGAAAAACAAGCCTCTAAAATGGCTTTATTTCAGAAGCCAAGGGAAATTGTTAGAAACTGTCAACCTCAGCAGGATGAAACAAGACATAACCTTCATGAAAAAGAAGCAGGAAAAAATAGAAACAAAAGGGTCTGAGATGTAAAGGGAAATGGGCAAAATAAGGAAGGTATTCAAGAAAACTAAAGACGTAGGAATAGCAGAACACAAAATCACATCAATTCCTGGGAAAAAAAACAAAATTGCCAATTGAGAAAAATCAAATCAGAAATAGAGAGGGCAAGATGAAGAAACTCTTTAGGAACACAGAGAAAGAGAATAAAAGAGTAAAAAAAAAAAAGTGGTGAGAAAGAAGATTACAAGTGCCTGGACAGAGAATCAAGTCAAATGAGTAATTATGCGGTGTACCTGAAGAAGAAAACAGAATAATGGAACAGGAGCAAGAATCAGACATAAATGGGTAATACTTTCCCAGACCAAAAACTACTGGGGAAATCAACTCAAGGTTCGCCACATTCCTAGCAAATTTAGATCCATCTTGACAAAACACTTGATCTACAAGAACTACAAGGAGGAAAAAACTGAGCCTATAACCCAAAAGTGGGTTATGTGCAAAGGATAAAAATCATGCTGGCCCCAGTCTTTTCTTCCGTACAATACATGCTAAAGACAAAATACCGGCAGCGTTTGGAGAGAGAAAATTGTAACGTAAGAATTTTATTGCGCACAAGATTGTCTTGTGGTGTGAAGTCCACCTAAAAATATTTCCAGATTTGTAAGGAATCTGAAAACATGTCATTAGCTCCTTGCCCTTTTAAAAAAGGTATATTCCATCTGAATGAGAGAACTTGAAATAAAGACTCGAATTCATAGATTTTTATGGTGTTAAAAAGTCAGCCAATAATGACAAGCACTGCTTAGTTCAAGTAACTGTTGAAGATTTAGTTCCAATTACAAATGCAAAGCTAAAACAAATTTTTTTACAAAGAAGCTATATATGACAAAAGAATAATTTAATTCTCAAAATCTTAGTCAAAAACTTACATAGATATATTACATAACTAAGCAATTAGGGTGATTGTGATAGAAAAGGAGGTTTTAAATTCCACATTTTATATACAGAGTACTCAAAAGATTGTTTTCCATTCTGGATTTTGATATAAGAAGATTACAGTTTTTTATATTAACTTAAAAAAAAACACTTAAAAACAACCAATCACAACATAAAACGCACCATATATACCCTTTAAATCAATGAAGAGAAATGCAAACATATAATGTGCTCCTAGTTTTAGTTTTAATAATGCCTATTAAAATCTATATGGAACACGATGGGGTGTATTTATTTTCTTTTCAATTTGCAGTGTTTTCTACAATGAACATATATTAATTTTAAATACAAAGGGTTTTTTTTGTTTTGTTTTTTGTTTTTGTTTTAAAGAGATGTCTCTCATACATAAATGAAAAGAAACTCATGGCATTGTCCAGCCAGTTTCCATGACCAACATAGGCCTGCTCTGCGCAATTCACCATCGGAACTTTCCTTATGTGCACATCCAACATCCTTTGACAAAATGGGCTTAGTGCAAACTTCCAGTTGGAATTTGGAAAAATAATCTTGCACTGCTTTAAACAACTATTTGCAACACTTACTGAGGTGATATAGAGGGCTCTTCTTTTCTTTAAATCCTAGGATGGCGATTATTCATGTACTTTTGTCTTTGATTAGACAGTGGTCTCTTTAAGGCCCCCAATTATTTCTTTTTTTCTATTCCCACCACCTAGTCCAGAGCCTGGATATATGTTTACCATATTGAAGTGAAATGAAATGATATAAATGAAATTATTCTGCAGATTGTTGCTGCCCTCACTATGTTCCTTCCTATCATTGATCAAAAGGCATTGAACTCACAGCTTTCATTTTCTTTAGTTGCATCTTGAGCCATTTCAAACTAGTTCCCCCTCCATATTTTTTTTGAAGTTTACTTACACCTGGAAACCCAGGTGGTGTTTGTTACTATATATGCTTTTAATTACCGGTAGCTTACGTGAGCCATAATTGTGCAACAGCATTTTCAGCTTAAATTTAACACTCTTTTTCCATCATCTGATTTTATTTAGGCCTTGACTTTTCCTCTCCTCAAGTTCTGTGGATCTGCATTTGCTTCACTTTCTTCAGAAAACTTGGCGAGCTAACACTTTAAACATGGCGTGCACCTTCATACCTCTGGGTCTTTGCTCGTGCTGTTGACTTGGCCCAAGCAACCTTTCCCTACCTCACCTCCCCTCATATTTATACTCACCTGAATTCAGACGTCACCTTCTCCTTCACACGTGGCTGTCCACTGTACAGTCATTATGATAACGCTTATCAAGCAGGGCAGGGCCTGTGTCTCCTTCATACCCAGCCCCATCCTCAGAACACCATGACACACATACATTCAATAAACCTATGTTTACTGGGAGCTGATTGTGTGCCAGGCCCTGCACTTGACTCCCAGGGTATGGCACTGAGCAGATATGAAGCAGTGACATAGCACTGTCCACGCAGAGCTCCCAAGCTTGTCTAATAAGATAACAATTGGTTTTGACAGCACTGTGCCCAGAATAAGTGGACTGATAGACATGGCGTGTGGGAGGATCCACTTTAGAGAGGTGGTCAAGGTAGGCCTACCTGAGGGGACACCAAGGCCTTGGTCTGAAGGCCAAGGCATAGCCACGTGGAGAGCCAGGCCAGTGCCTTCCAGGCGGAGCAAAGGGCATGTGCAAAGGCCCCGAGGAAGGCACAAGCTTGCCCTGTCCGAGGAAAAGAATAAGGCCATTGTGTCTGGGCGAGAATCACTTCCAAGGGCGACGAGTGGCTGAGCTGATGTCAGTTAGGCAGAAGCACCCAGAAAACGCCACCTCTGCAGTCAGTGGGGAATTTGCATTTCGGTCCGTTAGCCATGAGTTCCCATTCAAGAGCTGTAAGTAGGGAAGTGACATTACCTCTTTTCTATACTTAGCAGATCACTGTGGCCATGGATTGGCATGAGATTTGGGTGGTCAGTGGGCGCCTTTTACTGGAATGGGGAAGAAGATGGAGCATGGGGTTTGAAGAGGGTGGGGTTTAGGCAAGGTTTGCATGAAAGTGGAAGAATCAAGTAGGCAGCTGGGTGTATACGCTTGCAGTTCACGAGAAATGTCTGGCTCAGAGATTTCATTTAGGAGATATTCACATACACATGGTATTTAAAGCTATGGGATAGAAACAGATTGTTTTGGAATGATCGAAAAAGGACCCAAGGCAAGTCCTGAGGAACCAAACATGTGGAGGTCGGATGGAAGACGGAAAATGAGGAGAGGACCCCAAGAAGGGGGGGGGTCAGGAACGTGGGGGCGTGTGACTTATACGAAAACAAAAGGAGCGTGTTTCAGAAGGAGCCAAGTGCCCACTGTGGAACGCGGCTGGGAGTGAGTGAACGAGGATAGGAGGTTTTCTTCTTAGTTGACAAATCCAAGGTGGCTGGCAGCCTTGTGGAACGCAGTGTCAATGGGGTGACAGGAACAGAAGTCAAACTGAACAGATTCTAGAGGGAGGTGAGGAAGGAGAGATAATGAGGGGGTTGGCCTTTGAAAGAAGCTCTGCTGGGAAGGTAGCAGAGAAATCATTTTCCGCCTCCCTCCATAACACTTTCAAGGTATCGAGTTTTGAACACACTATCATACTTCTTTTTCAAGAGCACTCAAAATATAGAAAGGATCAACTGACTAAATACCAATATTTATAATAAATGGCGTGAATTGGGAGAAACCTGTTAATCACAGTATTTTGTTTTAGTTTAGTTTTGTGTGTTGTTTTTTTTTTGCTGTTGTTAATTTTGGTCCTGTCCTACAATAGCTGAAATCTAAAAAGCAATGAAAATAATATTTTATTCACTACTCATAATGACTCTATGAGGCAGGTACACTGACTATCCCATTTTATAGATGAGGAGTTCAAGTCTTGGAGAATGAAGAGATTATCGCAGACCACAGAGCTAGTAAGTGGAAAGCAGAGTTGGAACCCCAGGTCTGACTTCATAATCTGCACCCTCAACCTCTGCAAAACAAGAGATGGAGACAAGAAAGAAAGCATTAATGAAATAAGATTAAAAACTAGAACTTAGCTATCCTGATTTAAGGAAAAGTGGTCTTTCTCAATTCACTAATAATTTTGGTAACAAGACAAAGGTCTTTGCTGAGTAACCTCCAGCAGTCGTTTAGATAATTCTGCTGGCAGCTGAGCAGCAATGCCTGAAGTGAGATCCCTTTTTCTCCGCCTCCCTTTTAAATGCAAACAGGAAAGTGATTTAGGAAACACCATCAACTTCTCACTAAACCTGCAATATTTAAGACTCAATATTCTAAATAGGGTCTTTGACAGAATGTCCCAGACATTCATAAAGAAAGTGTCTGAATAAAAGTAGTAGTATATCCTTTATTTACTGGATTTATGAAAATATAGCAATAGTTTCTAAGTGTTGTTTTTTTTTTGTTGTTGTTGTTGTTTTTTCTTTTTAAAATAAATTCCCCAAACATTTGACTAACCAGAACCCTGCATTCCATTGGTGCTTAAGGCAACATCCAGATAGAAAGTTGCTGCATGCATTGCCTAAAGAGGTCACCAAATGTGTTCACAAAACGAAACAATAGACATGGAGTGTGAACCTGCACAGAACAGGTAACCCCTTAAAACAACCCATCTGGGTTTTTAAACCAATAGCTGCCTTCCTCACTTAGAGAGAAAACAAAGTGAGACACCTCAAGTCTACAGAAATGGTTAAGGCAGACAGCCATTCAATCACGTGTGCATTTAGTCATCTTGCAATGGTTTCAAATTTTTCAAATTACGCAGAATGGCAACAGAAGTAGTTCAGACTATTGAGGAATTAATGATCTTCATGAGGAGATGAGGTCCTGGCTTATTTGTCACATGCCACAGGAGTGACAGACACCAAAATCGGGTGGTGAGAGGACAGAAAAGAGTTGTGTCAAGCATGAAAGACTCCATGGCAACAGTATAACACAGTTTTCAAAAAATTTTTGCAATTTTTAAAGGAAATACATGGCCATTGTTTAAATTACAAAGAAAAGAAGTAAAACAAACACACCTGATTCACTTTCAGAGAGCCTTGGTATTTCTGGGTATACATTTATACAGTTGAAATATAATGAACATACAACATCTATCTCTTTTTTTCATTCAGTGATATGTGGTGTTTCATACCACATTATGTAATTCCTGACATCATTAAAAATTCTTCATATATAGGGGCCATTTTAATGAGTACTTAATACTCCATTTTATGGATAAATTGTAACTTATTTAAACAATGCCCTGTTGTTCACCGTTGGGATTCCAAGCAAGCTTCATTGCTGTAGATGGTCACATGAGCTGGGATAAATACTTTGGTGCCAGCCATTTTTGTCTTTATCTCTGGTTATTTCCTTAAGTATACATTGCCAGGAGTGAGTGTAACTTCTGAGTCAAAGAATCTAAAAAAACCGGGGGACTTGTCAAGTCACTTTCCAGAAAGCCTGTTACAATTCCTACTTCTTCAAGGGATGTATAAGTGAGTCTGTCACCAAACTCTGGACCAACAGAATCATAACTAATAAATACATATTTATTAGTTTGATGAGTAAAACAATCGCTCATAGCTATTTGAATTCTTGAGTTCTTTATTTGAATTCCATTAATGTTCCATAAACCACCTGCATTTCCCCAATTATGAATAATCTGTTCAAATACCTCGCTCATTTGCTTTTGGAGTTTTAGTGTTTTAATGATGTGTTTGAGTTCGTTGTATATCAAGAATAGAACCCATTATCATACCTGTAACAAATATTTCCAAATCTCTCTCTTATTAGTTGTTTGCCTTTCAATGGCGTCTCTGCTTCCTATCAGCAGGACGGCGGCACCTTTAGGAGGAGGAGGGTTCAGGTGGGTGTGGAACTTCCGAACATGTATGCATCTGTCCTGTCAGATGATGCTGAAAAGTGGGCTGTGAAGGGAGTCAAAACAAACCAGTATAGTTCTTAGAGTGCCTCCACCTTCGTTTTAATTCATTTCTATCACCTCATCCTGGCACTGCTTGTAGGATTGTCACCACAGTGATGGCTTCTAAAGAAGACCTTTATTTAGAATAAATTTCACTAAATACAATGGGCCAATCCCTCTCTTTCCTTCTCATAAGGAAGGAGTAAAACAGGACAGGGCCCAGGGCTTGTTTATCCACAGTCCCTGATCCAAAATGGCACCCAGTTAGTTTGCTCCTGATGTGAAATGGGTGCAGGTTCTGCGTTCTGTGAGTTTGGAATGTACGGTAATATGCCAACTCTGTTTCATTTCGATGGCTGCAAAGGCACTTCTCCCCAAATACAATTAATCATCTGATCGCCTTCAAACTTAAGTCTTCAGCAGTCCCTGTAAGGTCAGCTGTGTGGTGTGGGTTTCTGCTGTAGCAGAGTCCATCTCTCTGGATTAAAAAACCTGCTTTCAGTCTTCAACTGCCACTTTACAGCTGTATCAGTCTGGCCAGTCACTTAGCTTCTTTGACTCTCTGTTTCATCCTTAAATTGGGGGGATAATAAAATATTTTTCCTTTAGTTGTTGTGGAATTGAACACAAATAGAAGCTCTTCCTTTCCTTAGTTCTTCCCTCTACAGATTAAATATTTCAGACAAGGAATTTACTATTCTCCTAGAATAGGTTATTTTTTATCTTAATTAAAAGTAATATACCCACAATCCACTGCCTAAAATGCTGAAATGTTTTTCCTTTCTAATTAGTCTCTTTGGAAAAAAAATTACAAGATCATTTTTTTCTCCCAAATCTCAGAAAACTTTCCTATTTTCATTAGTACGTATGCAAATTAAAGAGAATCTCATATCAATTAAGATAACATAATTATGTTATTCATGTAACCTACCTCAAGCTTAGATTTAAATAGTGTGTTTTTCAGGAAAGAAAACCTACCTTCTTCAGGTTCATCTAATCATTTTGCTCATGGAAACAAAACGCTAGTTAAGATTTTTGCCTTCAGGCAAATATATAGGGAATCCTACCTGCCCTTTGTATTCCCATTCATGCTTCAAATAATACACTCATTAGGGGGACAAATTTGCATACTTGGAAGTGAGTCATTAGTATACTTGGTCATAAATAGTATCATATTCACATGAGATCTAATGTTGTTCTTCCAAATTTCATCCATATATTTAGTAAAACATAGTTTTTTCTTTTTTATACAAGACTTCAGAGCCATATCAAGTCTAAAGCTTTAAATTTGGCAATCATCATTTGTTCTCTGACACTATGGATTAGCTTTAGCTTTCCTAGAAACCCATATAAATGGACTCAGATACTCTTTTATGTCTTGACTTTTTCCACTATGCGTGATACTTGTACCAGTACTTAATTTCTTTTTACTGCTAAGTGATATTGCATTATACAGACATATCATTATTTATTCGTTTATTTATTCACCTGTGGTTAGCCATTTGGATTGTCTCTAGTTTTTTGCTAGTATGAATGAACTGCTAGAAAAATTCATGTAGTTTGTGTGTGAATATATATTTTCATTTCTCTTGGGTAAATGTCCTATTTATAACTGTGGCAATGACCCCATGGGTGTATCAATTTGTTAAAAATCATCAAAAACAAAGTTAAAGTTAGTATATTGTATCCTTCAGCAGGTGGCTGGCTAAACAAACTGTGGTCATTCATATCTATTCAGAAATAAAAAGGAATGAACTATTGATACTCATAACAAGTTGGATAATTTTCATGCTAAGGGAAAAAAATCCTACCCTAAAAGGTCACACAGTATGTAATTCCATTAAAATGTCATGTTTTTGAGAGTTCTGATGGCTACCAATCAAATGTAACTGCAACATTAAGCTATTTTCAGATATGCAGTTTTTCAGAAAAATTTAGCTCCCATTCATACTTTCTGAAAAAAAAAATTATTTGGTTATGTATATCAGTGAAAAAAGGAGTCTTAGAAAGCAGAAAACCAAGGTATTCCAGAAACAGGGGAAATAAATACAGGGTAATGAAAAGAAATCTTAGGAAAGCAGTGAGGAAGTAGGCCACATGGGGACAGAAAATCTGAAGACTCCATAGAGAATGTCTTCAAGGGTAAAGTGGACTCCATTTGTGAGGACACGGAAGACTTTCATATGCTTTGGCTATTTAAAACTCCAAGGAGGGGGAAACACGAAGAAAGACATGGCGCCGCCATGAAGAAGAACATTTGGCACCTTAGTCCTGAGGGGGGGAGGATCCGGGTGGTGCACACAGCATTTATTAGAGGTAATTATGATAACGTGCCAATTAGAGAATCTGGAAATTTAGATTTTGATCATCAAAAGAAAAAGAAATGACTAAATAAATGGGAAGAATGAACAAGTCTGAATTAGTGAGCTGGAAGACAGAGCCACGGGGTTCTCTGACAGGGCAGTACAAAGACTAATAGGAATAGAAAGAATGAGAGAAAAATGAAGTGACATGAACTATCAGAAGATCCGTGCATCACGACATCCATTAATACATAAACCAAACAAACAGAATGTGATGTTATAATCAAAGAACTAACAGAAGAATTGGGAGATAGGAGTAAGTAAGCCAAAGTTTTAGAAACCATTCATAGAAGGGAGTTAATAGATACTGTATGAAGCTGATAAACCAAGAGATAATAATGTTGACAATTAAAACCATGGCACTAATCACTAGAAGAATTAAAAACAGAAATGATGATGTGTGTTAACCCTAGGAATTAGGACTGGGGATAGGAATGGGAAGACTTTACTTTTCATTTACTATTTTATACTTTTCTTTTTTCAATAGACCTGTATTTTTTAAAAGATATTTATTTTTATTTTTTTAAGTAAAGAATATTGCTCTTTCCACCTGACTATCATGGAAGGAATCCATAACCATTACAAGTGCGTACTTGTTCACATTCATATTGGCTCCATTTATTGAGTATTTACTATGTACTAGGTCCTGTTTGAGGGATGTGTCATCGTCTAATCATCCCCATTTCATAGGCTCAAGAAAAAAATACAACGGGCTGGCCGAGTGGCGCGATGGTTAAGAACTGGCTTGGGATGCCAGAGGGCCCCGGTTCGGATCCCACATATGAGGGCCAGTGACACTGCCCTCCACAGCTAAGATGCTGAACAACAGCTCAACCTGGAGCTGGGCTGCCATGAGTCGCAGGCGACGGCGTAGGCTGCAGCCCCTATGGCAGTGGGTTGCCATGGGCTACCGTGTGTAGCCAGCAGCCAGCGTGAGCGGCCAGCAGCCGCAGTGAGCGGCCGTCCAGAAGCCGGTGACTGACCTGCCTTGCCCGGGAAGAGTGCAATGATGGTGCCAACTTGGGCCAGTGAAGCAACGTCCTCCACAACTAGACTGAAGAACAAAATGACAGCAACTTGTCTCTTCCCCTTCCCCCAATTCCCCAGCACTGTTCCCATTCCCCTAATTCCCCCAATAAAAATCTTTAAAAAAAAAATACAACAATTTGTTCAAGGCCACGTGGCACTTAAGGAGTAGAGCTGAGATTTCTTTTCATGTCTGTAGACTCCCAAGCCTGAACATTTAAATACTTTAAATCCGTTTTGCTCTGATGAGATTCCTGGGTCAATTCTCTTGCCAGTGTTTGCTACACTATTGTAGAGATTCCTTGAGTGGCTCATCAGTGCTATTTCTTTGGCTATTGGTCTTTGAGCTATGGGTGGTTAACTGTGGCTATAGATCTGAGAAGCCTTGATAAGTTCCCTACCAAACCAAAATCCAAACAGAGGAGTACATGTGGTTCACAGGTGACCTTGCAGTCCACAGGGATAATTTCTGTTTAAAAGTAGGGTGGGATGACTAGAGCAGAAGGGGACTGGTACAGAGTCAAGTTTACATTTTTGGGTGGATGTTCTGAACAACAATATAATGACTATGAAATGCGGGCATGTTGGAGCTGAATTAAACATAATGGTGTCCCAGAAATGATCATCAGCCAAATAAGAGTGGCGTCATTGCCTTCATTCCTTGCCCTGGGGGCAAGTGTTGCAGGTGGTAGCCTATTGGACACAATGCTACAAGAAGGCCACCCAGGTTCAGTGTTTGGTTAGGCCGAGGCGGCAAGGTGAAAGCAAATGGCTTGTTTATGAGCCCCCTCAACTAGGATGAGCAAACCTTTGATTCTAGGCACCCTCTGCCTCCTTTGAACATTTCAGTTTTCCCAGTTCTCCCCAGCTCCCTCGGTTGGGCTCCCATCCTCTCTAGCTTTGGCTTACTGCAGTCACTTACTGTTTGTACTTCCCACGTGCATTTTTGTCTCCCCTTCAATCCATTCTCTATTTAGTAGGATGAACCTTTAAAAAAAAAAAAGACAAAAGTGGTCATGGCAATCTCTTGCTTAAATATTTCACTTGGAAAAACAAAACAAAGCAAAACAAAAAGCAAACTGTTTTCAGGGCCTTCCCATTATCCTTCATATACCCAAATTCCACGATCTGACACTCAAAGGCTTCCAATTTTTGGCGTCTGCCCACTGCTCTTAAATTCAATTTTGGTATTCTCATTCTTTAGCCAAATTGAACTTTTAAGGTTCCTCCTACACTATGACTTCTACAGACCTTCATACAACCCGCTTTTTTTTTTTTTTTTTGCCTGGAACCCTTCCCCATTACCCAACCCACATCCTTTCCCGCTCTGTGTCCTGGCTAGCACACACACTCACTCACCTTAGGTCTCAACTCAAGCACTTCCCCAAGAAGCTTATACAGGTGATGTTAGCATCCCTGCCCCCATAGCGTCCTGCAGCTTCCTGATGTTAGGGATACTCCCTGAAGTCTTCCTAACTAGAAGACAAGTGCCTATAGGGGGCTCCCGGTGTTTCTCATACTCTTCATTGTAGCCTCCGTTTCCTTTCACAGTAGCGTACATTTAAGACTTTCAGTGCACACTGAGTGAATGAATGATTGACAGAAGGAGTGCCCTCACACAGCAGACCCCCTTGTCACTCTGATGCCTGCTGGCTGCCCAGCCCTTGTCATCTCTGACACAGCAACTTTGGGAAGGCCACTCTGCCCCCACAGCTGTTTGAAGTCTGGAGTCGAGCCAATATGAGCCCGACTCTAAGACAGGAAAAAAGAACAGACTCTTCAAGCTCTAATAGATCAAGGAAGTTGAGGCTGATTGGGGCAGAATTCTGAAGCAAATTACTAAATGCATTATTAAATGCACAGGGCCCATTGGGAGTTCAATAAGTGTTCTTTTTAATGAATTAGAAACGAATATTTGTGAACACTCAGAAAAGTAGAGCAACATGAATCATTGATTAAAAAACAACAGGCCATTTTTGCAGTTTGGAGTTTCATGGTGACATTTTGATAACCTTCCACTATCCCCCACCCCCCCCACCTTGGATTCTGTACATGTGAGGAGGGTAAAGATATGGGAAACACAGGATCAAGGTATTAAAAGCTGGGAAATTCCCCCAAACACCTGTCCGTCCATCAACAAGGCAAAGATGTCTGGTAAGCATAGCTGGGGAAAGCAGTTTAGACTTAGGGCTTCCGTGAGGTTTGTTCTCTAGCCAGCTATCCTCCGCCTGCTTCCTTTTCTCCAGCCCATCCTGAAACGGAGATGGGTGTTCCTGCAGAGGACATCCTGAATCCACCTCCTTCACACTTTTGATGTATTAATAGATGAGGTGGGCCCATCTGCAGAGGCTAAGCCTTGCTTACCTGGGCTTACTGCAGGTGCTAGTGAAGGGTTGCACTTGGATTCTGACCCTGACCCTCAAATGACCTTCCTCTCTACTCCAGTCTGACCTAATGATTGAAGGACTCCAGCCCTGACCAGGAGCTGACATGAAATTCGAGCAGTAATACTAGCTCTTTCCCTCCCCTATGGCTGCAAACACATGTGTGGGGAAAAGGAGGGGGCAGTGCTTTTTCTGGACTCTGTTACCATGACTTGTTGATTAGAGGACCCGTGTGGATTATAATAGCCAAACTAACATTTACTGAGTGCTTCTATATACCAGGCCCTGTTCTAAGAATTTTACATATATTAACTCATTTAATGCTTGCTCAGCCCTCCCAGGTAGGTATGGTTTTAAGGCCGTGAGTTAAGTCACCTGCATAGGGTGATGCAGCTGGTGAGTAAATGGTGATGCTGGGATCTATACTCAACAATCAAGGTCAGAGATGGGGACCTTACACGTGACCACGCCTCTCTGCTGTGACCACTGCAGAGGACCAGCTGAGCCCAGGGTGAAGGTGGATTTCTCTAAGGCATTTGAGATCTCTAAGGTATCTTTATGAATACAGTAGAAAAATATGGCTTGTCAACTGCACAATTAAGAGGGTTATTAGTAACTGAATAAACCAGTGAATGCAAAGAATATGGACCCCTACCATGGTGGAGGCAACCCCTTAGTGGGGCGTCAGCCAGGACCCTAGTGCTCTTACCTAATCTGTGGCTATGGGGAGACACTGACTGCCTGAATCGAATCCAAAGAGCCTCAGAGAAGGTGGACCATGGGCTTTAGTCCCAAAGACCAACCCCATAAGCGTGGATATGGCCTAACAGTAACATAACAAGTTTACTGTCTTCCCCTTGCACTGAAATCAACAGGGAGACGTATTTGAAAAAATAATTGACAAGAGCTGAAGGCTGTATTGACAAAAACTGAGGCTAACTGATTGTATTAATTGGTTAATTAATTTATATGACAACTAAAATTTTTGAAAGGGCAGAGACAAGTGTCCTTGAAGGGGAAGATGGCTAAGAGGAGAGATATTTGAAGCCATATCACATGAGGAGGAATTAGAGTAACTGAGAGTTTAATTCTCAGAAGAGAATGCTTAGATAGAACTCAAGGGCTATCTTCAAAAATATGAATGGTTATCTCTCGGAGGAAGGATGTGACTTAGACTCTGTATTGGCTGCAGAGGGCAGAGCTGAGAGCAAAGGTGACAGGGAGGTGGCTTTATCTCATTGCTGTGCAAGGAGGGGGACACAGGATCCCCTAACTACTCTTGGGACAATTATGACAGCTAATATTTACTGACTGCTACAATGTCTGCACTGGAGTTAAGGTCTTTATATACCTTGGCTAGAAAGTTGTGGATCAAATTTGTAGTAACCACTACAAGCATCTCACAGCATCACTAGCAAAAGCTCCTTTTACTGACTGCTTATTAAATTATCTCATTTGATAGTTGCCCTGTTGGCTGTTATTATTATATCATTACTTTTTTATAGATGAGAAAATAGAGAAGTTAAAGGACTTTCCTGGAGTCATCCTGCTTTGTTACTGGCTTATAATGATCTGGACACAAGTATTCCTGCTACTAACACTTCCTCCCAAGGTTATGCATATAATAAGGGGTCAGATCAGGGCTGTTCATTAGAAGTGTAATGTGAGCCACTAATGAGAGCCATACGTGTAATCTTCTTTCAGTAGCCACATTAAAAATGTAAAAGGGCCGGCCGAGTGGCACATTGGTTAGGAGTTGGCTTGGGATGCCAGCTCTGAGCAGCAGGTCCCCGGTTCGAATCCCACATAAGGACCAGTGATGCTGCACCCTCTACAGCTAACATGGTGAACAACAGCTCCACCGGGAGCTGGGCTGCCGTGAGTCGCCGGCGATGGCATAGGCTGCAGTGGGGCTGGCAGGCAGCGGGCGTCAGCTTTCGTGAGCTGCTGTGAGCCACCGTGAGCAGCAGTCCAGTGGCCAGCAACCGATCTGCCTCACCTGGGAAGAGCGCAATGATCACAATACCAACATAGGCCAGTGAAGGGACGTCCTCCACAACTAGACTGAAGAACAAAAGAACAGCAACTTGTCTGTTCCCCTTCCCCCAATCCCCAATAAAATCTTAAAAAAAAAGTAAAAATAAGCCAGTGAAACTATAAGTTGCATATATACTGTATAAATGTGTATTTTAACCCAGTTGCATCTAAACTATTATCGTTAGCTGAGATGATGTCATCAACACTAAACTCACAAACAAGCTATTTTACATTCTGTGTTTCACACTAAGTCCCTTGTCTATTTTCCACTTACTGAACATCTCAAGACTAGCCACATTTCAAGTGTGCAATAGCTGTTTGGAGCGCTGGGCTGCTAATGAACAGCCAGCACAGAATTACAATTTAAATCTCCTGGGGGTGGGGCTGGAAATTTAAAGAGGAGCTCTGCCTTCCACCTTTGAGTCTAAGGCCTCCCTGCCCACAACGTACCTGGTTTGCCAATTTGTAGGGAATGCTCGGTGGCTGCTTTTGCCTATTCTGGGAGAGCCTATGTAAGTATTTCTGAATTTGGAGAGGACATGTGTTTCTCCTGCAACCTTCCAACAACTGTCATTTCCCTCTTGGCAGCTGTGCTGGGAAAAGACGTATTTGATTTCTGCTTTGAAAATGAGTGAGGTAGGTTGCATGAATTAAAGAATGTACTCTAAATGCCGATTTGGGGGTGGAACATCCTGTTTTATGCAAACTTAGGGAGGCCCTGGCTTAATTGACGAGCAATAAATCTTGTAGCCTGTAAATGCCTACGTAAGGGTTAGGAGAAGGAAGGGTTTCTGTAGTTATTTTTGCCGTGCTGCCCAAGGGTAGGGGTGGAACGTCAAAACAAACGCATCGGCCTCTTAAAGTAGCATTAACACAACCCACCGAAGTTTCCCCTCAAAGTTCCAAACCAGTTGAAAAAAAATTAAGGTACGTAAAAAGATGCCACGCGTTCTCGGCCTCCTTAAGGTGGCGCTCTCAGGGAGTTAATTAGTGCCTGTAAAACGCCGCTTGTGAGCTCATCCGAGAGGCCCTGCTCTGCACACATATTATTGATGGCAGATCTGAGACGTGCGCGGTGTTGGACATTTTCTTCTTTTTAAGTAAGGGGACTTCAAAAAGTCGTGGGCACTCCCCCCCTCCCCCCCGCCCCAGGCAAAGTACTGTGGGCTGGCACCAGGGCGCAGGCGGGAGGCGAACGCGCCCACCGCGCGTGTCCAGGCGCAGGTGCCGGGGGCGGCGGCGGTCCCTCCGCAGCGTCCGCTCGGGAGGAGAGTTCGCGGCTGATCTCGGGATGCCTTGCAGATGCAAAATGTGTCTCTGGCCAGCAGGAGGAAGGAAGAGGAAGTGAGAGCAGCGGCGGCCGGCGGAGCAGCAGCCTGCGGACCCGGAGTGTAAGTGCGTGTGCTCGGGCAAGCGCTGGCGGGCGAGGATGGGCGCGGGATAGTCGGACCACCCACGCCGCCGCGGCCCCGAGCAGAGCGACAGAGCCTCCGGGCCCCCTTCAATGGTCGCAGGTCGCCGGAGCTCTGTTCGCTGGGAACCCTCGCTGCCACCGCTGCTGCCCTGCGACCCCGGGCAGGTTCGTAAAGTTTCCCGAGCTGGCGCGGAGCCCCGACTCGCTGACCTCCACGCAGACCGGGGGGTCGGGGATGGGGGGAGCTGGGGCTGGGGCAAGGAGGAGGCGTCCTGCTCCGGGGCACT
>NW_017731594.1:608464-619527 GCF_001890085.2 Hipposideros armiger
CCCCGGCGGTGACCCGGCTCTGGGCCTCTGGACAGCTCCTGAGGCTCATGGAGCGTGTTTTCTGATGCCCTATGCCCGGAGCGTGGGCCTGCTAACACCGCTGCCCACGAGTGATGTGGACCTAATTCGTTAGACTTAAGATTTCAGAGACCCTAAGAGAAGGGTTTGTGCCTCTGGAGGCAGAGGCCACAGGGTCCCCATTTGGGGCTGTCAGTGACTTGGGTGTGTGTGTGTGGGGGGGGGAGCAGTGGAAGAATTTCTGAGTGTTTTCTTTTGTCCATAAAGTAAAAAGAATTAATGACCTGTATGTATATGTCATCTCTTTGGGGGTAACTTTGGGAGCTAGAGGGATTTACCCCCACTTTTAGATGGAAAAGCCAGGCTGGCAGCAGCTGTTATTAAGGGCTTCCTCTGGTCATGATTTTTCATAGTATCTCACTTCCTAAGGTTGTTTCCAGGATTCCTGTCCCCCGGTTTACAGAACTGGGCATTGTGAGTTAGAAGGCCGGATCCGGGCCAGCCCAGTGGCTCAGTTGGCTCAGAGCTCGCTCCAGAGTGCAGCTCTGAAAAAGAAGGCCGGGTCCCCTGCTGTCGGGGAGCAGACTTGTTCCCTTAGAACAGAACTTCCACATCCCTGCTCTTTGGTATGCTACATGTCCTGTCTTTTGAGGGCTGTGGTTATATGTGCATGTGCCCTTCTTTCCAACTAAATTTACTACTCAGAAAATATATTTTTTAAATGAGATGTAAACATTTTTTAAATGGTTGTCTTCTTGGGAACTGGTGAGGGAAAGACCTGCAGTGTTGCCACTCTGCAGGGGATGAGGGGATGGTGTGGGGGAGGGCAGGGAACTGGGGGAGAAGCTTGGTCATGTCAGGGAGGGGCCGGCTGGGAGGCAAGCCCAGAACTGGGCCTGGTGGAGGTGAGGACCTGGAGCAGTCACTGGGCAGTAGGGCAGGCGGCCCTATGGATGGCCATACCCACCCCATCCCCCCACCCCCCATGGCTCATCTGTCTGCCCCTCTTAACTGCAGCCAGTCTGACTGCCTTATGCTCCTTCGCCAAGTTCTCTCCCCAGGGCCTTTGCATATGTTATTCCTTTTGTACAGGAGGTTTCCCCTACATGTCCAGATGGCTCTCTCTTTGGCTTCTTTCAGGTGCCTGCCCAGGTGTCATCTTCCAGGGGGCCCTCCCTGAATACCTCCTATAAAATAGCAACTTGCCACTCACTCCCTGCTCCTCTTAACGTTACCCCGTTTTCCTTCTTAGCGCTCATGATCCTCTGGCATTATGTATCAGTTTGTTTATTTGATTAGTGTGTGTCTCCCCCATTAGATGGGAGTTCCAGGAGGGCAGGGACCTTGTCTTGTTTACTGGCCTAGAATCTAGACTGATTCCCAGCGTAGAACATGCTCAATAAATACGTGCTCGCTGGCTGAATAAGAGATGCCTGTTATAGGAGAGGCCGACCAGAGTAATAGACCAGGAAAATATTGTAGCACCAGCGTCAAGTAAGAGGCCCAGGTAGCAGCCTTTTGCCTTTCCTCCTCTGTCCTCTTCCCTGTGCCCAGCTGCCCTTCTTGCAGACCCCTGTCTGCCTTGAGTAGAACCTTCCCTTAGAATAGCAGCCTGAAGAAAGAACAGAGGTGACTTCTAGGAAGAGTGGTAAACAGGTACAGATTATTAATAACGAATAACCACTCCAGATCTGGTGGTTGTTTCGTCACTCCCCTTGGAGAATGTCTTTTCAAAGTGCCTTGCTTTCGCCAAAGAAATCCTCCCCTAGGAAGAAGGGCATGACTGTGAGTGGGGTGAAGTCAGAGGCATCTCTGTATCCCAGTCTGCTCTCCCAGCAGGAGGAAGTGGAGAGAGGGGAGGGAGGCAGAAAGACGCTGGATGGCTGATGTAGGGGAGAAGAGAGAAACACCTAGGAGGAGAAAAATGACCGAGAAAACAGTGAGGGGCTTCCACAGTGCTGCAAAATCATAAGCATTTATTAAATTACAGTGTTGAGATAGGACAACACTTAAGTGTTTTAAAGTAATTTACCCCCTTTGGGTGTTTGGTGTGAATGGGTGGGGAGAGGTGGAGGAAGACAGTGCTTTGAAGCCCTTGCTGAGAGGATGTGGTGGGGGGCGGGCCAAGGGGCTCAGCTAAGGGCACACTTGGCTTATGTTATCATCTTCCTTAACACTGAAGGTCTGGAGGTAGTTATTCCAACAGAGGGCTTTTCCCTTCCAGATCTAAGACACTGGGTACCCTTAAGGTTTGCCCCTGAAGCCCACAACCACTTTTTAACGCCTGAAACCAGCCAAAGGGATGGTTTGGCTTATAAGACATTCAGTCTGTTGAATTTGGAAAAGGTAGAGAGTTATTAGATTGCCTACATCACAAAGCCTCAAGTGTTTGCTGCTGATTGCACAACTCTAGTTCAGCTTCCTTCTAGTCAACTAGTCCAATGTTTTTGAAGCTTAGAGTTGCAATCCAGGAGTGGATCTTAATATATTAGGTCCAAACCCACAGTTTAAAACATGAAAAAGAAGAGTACAATGGAAAATAGTGTTTTAGGGCCGGCCGAGTGGCGTGTTGGTTAGGAGCTGGCTTGGGACACCAGCTCTGAGCAGTAGGGTGCCGGTTCGGATCCCTCATGTGGGCCAGTGATGCTGCGCCCTCTACAGCTAAGATGGTGAACAACAGCTTGACCTGGAGCTGGGCCGCCGTGAGTGGCCAGTGACGGTGTAGGCTGTAGCGGGGCTGGCCGGCAGCAGGCGTGAGCTTTCGTTAGCTGCCATGAGCCGCAGTGAGCGGCCGTCAAATGGCCAGTGAGTGACTGCCTCACCTGGGAAGAGTACAGTGATGATACCAACATGGGCCAGTGAAGTGACGTCCTCCACAACTAGACTGAAGAACAAAAAAGGACAGCAACTTGTCTGTTCCCCTTCCCCGATTCCCCAATGCTGTTCCCCTCCCCCAATTCCCCAATAAAACCTTTAAAAAAAAGAAAGAAAATAGTGTTTTAGAAAACAAACATTGAATTTTAATGTCAAACCTATTGCTTAATGTGGGTTGTGGTAAAAAAAAAATCTGTATTAATAATTCTGGAGACCCTGGGAATCTACATTTTTAACCAATTTGCCAGAGATTCTGATGAAAGTGGTTTATTGGGCCAGACTTTAAGAAATAATTAGCTGCCCTTTTGTCCTTACAAAATACTATTGGTTTTTATCTCCTGCAAGAATTATTTCCAAATGTCGAATCAGATGCAGTAAAAGCACAGACTGTTGAGTTAACTTTGAATTGCTACTGTTTATATAACTTGCTGGTGAGCTAGGCCCTGATGCTGCCATCTTGGTGAAACTGGAAACTCAAGGGGCATGACTCACTTTCATGATATGGAGAGGCATTAGATTCGTCCATAATAACTCTTTAGCCTTGCTTAGAATAAGACGACTGAAGATACTCTTTTCTGGCCAACTTTTAATGTAGAGTTTTTGAGGTCTTTAAGCTTTTGAGGTCTTTGGAACTTTGCTCAACTTTTCCTTTCCTATTTTACACCCGTACTCCCCATATGCATGACTGTACTTACTTTCAGAAGTTTGCAAAGACAGTAGGGATTTCTTCTGGTGGCTGCCGCACTGCTGTGATACATAATTAGATTGAACATTTTAGCTGACCAGGGCTTGGGACTGGCCAACCAAAGACGAAAGAGGCTGAGGACCTCAGCACTGTCCCAAACATAAGGGTTTTGAAAGGCCAACCCTCCAGGGGACAGAGTGTGGCTTTAGTGACATTCGTGTGGCCCGGGACAGCCTTTGAATATGCTTAGCACTGCGTTTTTAGGCACAGCAAAGCCAGCCTGCGTGCATAATACACACGCTGGTTGCAGTGTTCAGTTCCCTGGATAATTTAGGTTGTCTGAGTATTAACAATTGGGACTTTTTAAAATAATAGCCAGAACTGAAGCCTGCAAAACACTAATCCACAGTCAAGTTAATTTGTCACTTCATATGATGTTTTCTAAACTTCCACAGGATAAGTGCGGGTACAGTTGGTAGAGTTTTGTCACTGGGCCTACAGTGGGGTGAGCAGTGAAGTATCTGGTGGGAATTTGTGCGGGGGAAGGAATGGTACCTCATCAAACAGAATTAACCCAGCAACAGCCTGGCGTAGTGCTGAGTACAGAAATCAGTCACTTGTAGAAATAGAGGGAGGTGATGATTCTCAGTTAGTGCTCTAGGACGCCACGGACCCTGAATCTGGGCAAGGTTATTATTGAACCTCAATTTTAGGAATTCAGGCTACAGTTTTGGCTATTTTAGCTCTAACAGTTAATGCCAGGGACAAAACTTCCCTCAGTATAAAACAGGGAAACGTACTACCTTCTGGACTGCAGGACTGCTAGGTGTTGGGTGGGTAGTCCTGGCTGGAGAAGGAGCAGTGGTTTGAGGGCACCACCATGGTCAGGTAAGCCCTGAGCGCATGTTGCCCCTGTGGGCATGGAGTCACAGGACCCACAGGACGTTTTCTTCCTTGTGCCCGCAGCGGGCGCCCTCCCTCCTGGTATGCTGTTTTGGAAATGGTGCGGAACAGCCAGTGTAGTATTGTTATCCAATTTTACAGGTGTGGCCTGGAGGAAGGAAATGTCATGGGGTATTTGGAGAGTGGATATGAGCCAACACCAGCTTTGCTGACTGTTTTCCCTTGGATCTGGATGCTTTTGTGGGTTACTTCCTCCTCTTGCTGGTTTTTTCGGACTCCCCTGGTCTGAGGCCAGGACCCCCATGCTGAGCTACGCTGCTGTGTGCCTCGGGGACCTTTCACTCCTGGATGCTGGTGGAAAGGCCCTGGGTTCTGATGGATGTGCCCAGGGTTGCCATGGCACCCAGGGATGTGTCTGTCACCAGTGAAGCCAAGTTTTTCACAGTTGGTGCCTGAGTTTGGAAATCTCATCCCAAAGTTGACCTTGTGAGCCTTGAGAATCGGTGGAACCTTCTCTCGGCGACAGCATGCCCATTACCTAAGCTCATGATATTGAAGCTAGAGTGCAATTTATTAAATAAAAATGAGGATGATGTTTGCCAAGGAGAATAGCCACTTATCTAGCCAACACTTTTTTCTCTGTGGGTGAGTCATGGTGAAAGCAAAAGAATGAAATGCATTGGAGGGGTCGGGGGAGCTACCTGGGGTGAGGGAATGCACTTAGAGAGTGTTTCCCAGCCAGCATAACTGGGCTGCTTCTCCTGCCCTGTAGATTAATCCCAACTCAGGGAACCAGAGACTGGGGTCTCTAACCAGGATGGTTTCTCAATTGGGCAATGCTGAGGGTACTGATTCTGTTCATTTTCTACTCGCAAGCTATTGCCCATTTCATCTTGAACCTCTTGAGTGTTAGCCTCAGCATTTTGACATTGGAGGCTGGATCATTCACATGGGGCTAGTCTTTGAATGTTTGTTACCTTCTCTGGCCTCTACCCACTAGATGCCAGGAGCAACACCCAGTTCTGAGAACCCCAAAGGTCTCCAGACATTGCCAGTTGTCCTGGAGGGAGGGCAGAGCAACCCCCCTTCCCCTAGGTGAGAACTACCACTGTGTTTTCTTGCATAATCCTGTGCTGTCAACAGGCTAGACTTTCGGCAGCAGTTATAAATGCCCCCAATTTTTTATTTACTGGTTATCCCTTGGACGCTAACGTGATATAGTCATAGATGGGTGGTCCCGTCCTTTATGTTCATTTGTTTCTTCTAGCTCTCTGAATTTCCACTCTAGCTTCCTTCCCTCCTATATTACAATTATCTTCCTAACCCAAATTGGTGGCAAGTTTGAATTTCACGTGTGTTTCTTTCTGGTAAGGAAGAAGACTAGAACCAGTGATTTTGTGTCTTGGTTTCCTTACAAAGTCTTGAATTCTGGCCACTGGTTACTGCAGTAGCTGTAACCTGTGCATCATGGGAATAAGACACGTGAAGTGAGGAAGGTAGGTAACCAACGTCAGTTTGGCTCATTCAGAGGCCTCTGTCACAAGATTAAGGAAATATCTGAGTGGGAATGAGTTAACCGGGTGAAATGCCTCCTCCTCTGCTTGCAAAATGTACCTTAGCTGGTGGGATAGTAATAGATACTGATAATTCCACGGAGTGACCAGGACATTGTGGCAGGTCAGTGGAGAAGCTTAAAGGCACTGCTGTATGTGAAGCCCTTCCCCACTCTGTCCGTTAGATTTCTCTCCTAATGTCACCACGTTTATTTTCTTATGTAATTATCTGTCAACCTTTCCTTTACCTTCGCTGCCTCGTTGCTGTAGCAGTGCACCGTAGCATCTAGTGGCTTAAGCAGTGTAGAAACATTGCTGACTGGTGCACTCGCTCTGTCTCCCCAAGGCAGCAGGCTTCTTTAAAGTCACAGCCCTAGAGCAACCCTCCACCCTTCCTTCCGCCCTCTGTGACTTTTTTTTTTTTTTTTGAAATTGCATTGAGAGAGCCAGCGTTTGTACTGTGGGGTTCTGTGGCTGAGCAGTCCTGGATGAGCTATATTTTCCGGGCTGCTACACACAATTACCCTTAATTTCAAAGCGTAATACATTTCAAAATTTTTTTTCCTGTTTTTGGGTTCTTGAGCCCAAATTCAGAGCCACAGCTGGCTTAGCCCTTGGCCCTCAGAAAGCATGTGACGGGGGGCAAAGCTAGTAAAGGGCCTTTGGTTAGATGGCGTATTTTTGGCTGCGTGAAGAGTGAATTCCAATAACACTCAGTAAGGCTGGTTTTTACTTGACTGCTGCCCACCCTCACCCCTGCCCCGCCCCACTGTTTTTATGGTGGATCCTATGCCTTCATTATTCCAATTGTGGGCCACTCTGTGGGCAATGACTGAGTACTCAAGCATTTAGGTTTTGGGGAATGCGACTAATTCTTCTATACAGTAGTCAGGATATGCTGTGTGTGTGTGTGTGTGAGAGAGAGTCACACACACACACGCATATCCATGCAGCTCTCATAATAATGAAAGGCCTGTGGAAGCAAAGAAACTATTATATCAGCTGTTCAATCCAATTTTCTTCAGTGCTTGTCACTTTTATAGCAAGACAGCACAAATCCTATTAAATCAAAACTTTTTTTTTTTTCTCCAAGAAATGAATGCGTTTCCATCATCTTTAGACTTACTCCACTGACAGGAAGTGACTTCGACTCATTAGAATTATTTTCTCAATTACGGTCCATTCTTCAGTTGAAAGTTTTGAAAACATTTGTCTGGATATTTATGTGAGAGAAGCACAATAAAGTTTTATTTATTTATTGTAGTATATTTTTAAAAAGAAATGTGTGGTTTATACTTAGAAGGCATATAAGTATTTTCAGATTGAAATAATCCTGTGCCTACAGCATCCTTTATACTGTTTTATCTATGCATTCACTCATTCATTCAACAGCCATTTTAATCACATTTTATATCCTGTAGTCAAGCCACTTGCTGGAAATAATAAAGCTCTCTTCGTGTGAACAGTATGGGGAGGGGGCTCTGTGGGAGACAGGATCTGTTAATAGTCAAAATAGAGTGTGACAAATGTATGTTTAGAGCATTTTGCAGATCACAGAGGAAGGCGTTTGCAATGAAGTAGCTTTGAGAAAGTCACTACTCAAAGCATTAAGTATTTTAATACCGAATATGAAAGGAAAGAACAGGGTGTCTCCAGGGAATACCAGAACCCGGGGAGTGGGAGAAAGTCTGGAAGAGGCCTTGGGTCAACTCTTCCCAGAGCTGAGCATTGGGATTGAGCAGAAAGGAAAGCCAGAGGATTTTAGGCAAGGAAAAGAACTGGAATTCAAAGAGAAATGTAACTCCCCAGGGAACATGGACGATAGATGGCACAGCAGGAGCTGGATGGTATACCTAGCAAAGATGGAAGCTGCAAGCTGCTGCCTGTGAGGCCTCCTTGAAGAAACACACAATCTTGGTCAAATGCATAAATAAAGGAAGCAATGTGCATGTTATGTCTCCACCTTCCAGTCTCAGTAATGGGCCAATCTTTTCCTTTAAGGAGACAATGCCTGGAGAACTTTCCCCACCGCCCCCCTGCCAGCTGAAGGCAGGTCATATTGACATTGATGAAAAAATAGAAGATTT
The DNA here is from genome assembly GCF_001890085.2 of Hipposideros armiger. Taxonomy (NCBI): domain Eukaryota; kingdom Metazoa; phylum Chordata; class Mammalia; order Chiroptera; family Hipposideridae; genus Hipposideros; species Hipposideros armiger. The sequence goes on from NW_017731594.1 coordinate 616,585, forward strand.
GAGGACTTACTGGATTTGGGAAACGGGGAAGAATAGGAGTGTGAGGTTTAAAGCCAAATAAATACATACTGGTTGGTGAGGGTTCAAGCGTCTTTTCGGCTCTATGAGCTGGATGACTTGGTGTACGCTAGTTATCTTTCTCAGCTTCAGGTTTCACATCTTTCAATAGGCGGTAATTTAAGTCCCTGTCTCTTAGAGTTGCTGAGGCAATTAAATGTAATTGTAATAATGAGTGTAGAGTGCCCTGAAAATATTGGGCTGGATTTACTATTACTATTGATGTTATTATTACTAATTCAATAGTTTCTATTCAGGATTTTTATTCAGATACCTTGCGTAAATCATTTAAAGACACACATTGATTATTTCATCTTCTTTAAAAAGCCTAGATAATCCCTCCTCAAATCTTGACTAGACTGTTAATTTGATATATGTGTCTTTTCTTCAAGAATACAGGAGAAATAAACTGCTGAAATAAAGGTCAGGGAAAATTACCATCGATTGTGATTAAAAGAACTGACATAATGAATCATGTTAGCCACTTGGGGTCCTCAGATAAAACTCCTGTAAATAGTGTTCCATCTGCCATTGATTTAGAAAGAACCTGGGCTTTTCTGTTTTATTATTATTTTACTTTGGGCAGAGAGAATGGAGGCTGCTAATAAGGGCTCTTTCCCTTCCTTTGACTCCAGCTTTCTGGGGGCTGTTTGTACTTCTCCAGGGTGGACTGGGACCCAGTGAGAAACCCCCAGTTTGTGGACTGATAGTGGAGGCGCATTTGGCAGGAATGTAGTTCAGTGGAACTGGGTTTCATAGGATTATGTGGCCTGTTAAGGAAGCTCATGTTTCCGGTAACACTTTGTAAACATCCCTTTTTGAGTTAGGTGGAATCTGCCAGTAAGTTAGGGGACCATTGAAATGTTCATTGGCAGGTGGGTGGTACTAACGTGTTAATTTTTCTCCTTTCATCAGAACCTGTAAACCAGATTAGAAAATACAGTGGCGATAAAAATAGAAAAGTAAAAATAGGATGACTATTTTTGAGCGTTCAGACCCAGCATAAGAACTCTGTGGTCTCAGCATAATTAATTGTACCAACAACTTTTACTTTCAGAGGTGTCTCAGGTTGGACCCTCCATTTTATGGCCACCTAAGCAGAAGGCTATTACCAGTGTGTTTGGCTGTCTTTTCTACTTTATGCGCCTTCAGGAAGGCAATGGCTAGCTGACAGGCTTACCAGCTCATTAAGCTTAGCTCATGGATCTGTCACTGGGGAATGGCTTTTATGGAGTGGGTCGGGACAAAAAAAAAAAAGCCTCAATATAGACACTAAACTGCCATGAAGTCTGGTTGTGCGAGAGAAAAATGCCAATGAAACGATTTTTCCGAGCCTGTGCTTTGAAAGTAGTATAGCTCCTCCCGAAATCTATTACTAGATTCATGAGAAGCCACTTATCTGATCACTGCATGCAAATCTGGTTTGGTACCTGACCAATCACACACTGTCTTCAGTCCAAAATAAAATTTTCAGTTGCTTTCTCTTCTCCCAAGTAGGGTGGTAAATACGGATTGTTCAGCTGCTGGATTATGGGCTGTGTTGCAGTTCCTCTTTGCTGTATGTCAGGATTGGTGTGTAACTTTAAGTAGGATCCAGTGTTAAATAAATGTTTCAAGACCCAAACAGAGATTTAGAGAGTGAAATATAGACTTACAGTAAATCACTGAAGAATTATATCCGTACCAACATACATGTCACTGTGACAGTGATTCAAACATTATTCTTTCACCTTGTACCCATTCCACAGATGAGGAGATTTACATGTCAGAGAGGCTGGCTGCTCAACATGATATAGGTCCTAACGGGACACTCATTTCTGCCACACACCAGATACTACCCTCTCCTGCTGCCAAGTCTCCATTGATTTGTTCTTTTTTTGCCTCAGTCGAACGCGTTGCTTTGGAACGTTGTGTTGAGTGGTCATGATCCTTGGTGAAGGATGGGGAACAATTTGCTGGGAGAGCTTTGCATTAGGAGCATGTAAAAGAGTACTCAGGGCAGCGCACCATCTGTTACCTGAAGCCCGGGCCGACGGCCAGCAAGGTGTTTGAAGGAAGACGGCAGTGATGGTACATTCATTTATATCCCTGGGAGACATAGTTCCACTGTCGTAGAAATTGTGTTGTAATTATTGCTGACTTGCTCAGGGCTATTGGAAATCTTTTCAGATATGCTACTAACAGTTCTAGCATGTGAAAGTGCCCAAAAAATAGGCTGAGAATTGACACCTGGATCTGAGAGTGGTAAGACGCACGAAGGTGTACCAAAATATAAGAAGTCTTGTGAAACTCTAGGAAGTTTTTATTTCATCGTATATCTTTCAGATAATGAACAGGCTATAGGGTAATTTTTCATAACCAGATCAATGCAAGGCCCAGATAAATGGCTTAATAGCAGTTTTCATGTGAATTTCACTCTTCTTTCAAAAACCCAGGAATTGCATTATGAAGAGTTGGGTTCACCCATTTGAAGCGTTTAGTGCAAAAGACGTACCCCATGTCAGATTCAGGGGAAGGAAAACCACAGTAAGACTTGAGTCTTCCAGGTACTGGAGAGACTTTGGAACCTTTGACTTCTAGGAGAGGGGGCCAGAGAGTGTATTTTAAATTCTTGATGGCTACTGTGGGTCTGAATTTGCCTCCCGTGTTTGCTTTTGAAATACTCTTTAACTCATTTGTTCATCCACAAATATTTATTGAACACCTGCTATGTACCATGGGGTGTGCTAGATGATACATAAACAATAGTGAGCCTCCTTCCCAGGAAACAAAATAGACCCGCTGTTGATTTCATGAGCTGCTTAGATGCTGGCGAAGGAGATGTACATTGATCAAAGGATCACACAAATAAATGTGACATTTAAACTGTGCCAAGGGCTGCGGGGG
>NW_017731594.1:619557-648165 GCF_001890085.2 Hipposideros armiger
GGGGCGATGGCCGGGGGATTAATGTATTCAGGGAGGGTTGGGAAGAGGGGGGATGGGTTTTACTGGAGAAAAAGAAGTCCCTGTGGGTAGCATATGTGAAAGTCACGTGAAGGGCACCTTTGGATGTTGGAATTGAGGACCAGAGAGCCCGGGGCAGGGAGCACTCCAGGCCTGAGTTAGACTGGGAGGACGGTGCGTGGGGCCCTGGGTCTGGGCCTTTAGCAGAAAAGCAATGAGAAGCCAATGAAGTGTTTTACTCAAGGGGGTGATGTGATCAGATTTATGCTTTGCAACGATCTTCATGGCTTCAGTGTGTACATTTTACGTCATAGAAAATTGGCCTTAATGTGCCTGTACCATTGCTACTTTTAGAATCTAACAATTTCTAAGAGAATCAATTTAGCCACTAGTGTCTCCTTCAAATTTGAAACAGCAATTTAACCGAGTGATTTAGCACGGGTATTGCATCCACTTAAGGATGACAAAGTACCTCGTGCTGTGGTACTCAGCCTTCAAAGTGTCTTAGAATCACTGGGGACCCAGAAACTTCCTTTTAACAAGCCTCTCAAGTGACTCTGATGCAAGTGGTCCCAACTCCACTTTGAGAAGTGTCATCTTAGAAAGTACTAAGGAGCGAGAAAAGAATTACAAGCCTCAAGGTGAAACATTGTCAGGCAGCCCCTAGAGGTTGGAACCGCTTTATTGCTCGGGTTTGAACTTGGACCTGTTGTCCCAATACTGGAGGACTTTTCTTCCAGTGCACTTGAAACAGATTCTAAATCCTTTGCGTTTCTTCTAATTTGTTTCCTAATCGTTTCACATGCAGCTGTTTTCTCCCATCGGTGGCATTTACTTCCCTCTGTGTCTCTAATATTTTACTTTTTATTTTGTCTCTAAACATGTCATAGGATCTTTCCGTAGGAGCCCTGGATGAGGTTATGAGGCAGGGGTGGGAGTGGGGAAGGCTGGCCCATGTGGAAGGGATGGAAGCCCTTCCGTTTGCTACTTTGCCCTCTGGAGAGGAGATGGAGGCAGGGGAGAGACCCGCCCATAGTTACTGCACCAGGGGAAGCAAATCCTTTAGCTCCCCCATTCTCTGGTGCTCTCTGAAAATTCTGCTGGGAAACTGACTATGAGGGAAAGGGTGGTGGGCTCGTGGCTTCTTTCCCAGTGACTGTGAGAGCCCAGAGCTCCTGTGCAGGTGAAATCGGGTTGAAATGAATTTTAAGGGTCAAGTTAGAGCAGAAAAGAAGTCACAGAAAAGACGTTAGGCACTTTGGTGGGTGAGAAGAGAGAGTGCAGTGCCCTGGACCCACGTCTCCCGCTGGCCAACGTGACACAGCTCAGTCGTCACCTCCTCTGGGAAGCTTCCTTGATTGCCTGGCACCCCCTTCCCGGTCACTCTGAGCCTCTCTGTGCAGGCAGCTCTCACGCGGTCTTCCTCTCTGTTTCGTGGGCTTTTTCCTTGAGTAGACTGGAGGCCCTGAAGGCAGATATTCCCATTGCTGAGCCCATAACAGGCACTCAGTAAATGTTTGCAGAAAGCAGCACTATCATTCATGTATACGAGCACTGCATCCTCCTGCAGTCCTTTCGGAAGAGCCCTTTCAAATGGCTTCCTCGTTCCTGAGTCAGAGCCCCAGGGACCCATGGTGCAGGGAAGCCTAGCATGAAACTCTCCCTGGACTCAGTTTTGCTGAAGACCGGACCTCTCTGAGGTCACCGTGACTGAGGTGTGGGCCAGACCAGATGTCAGATGTGGGGAGGCAAACGCCACTGGCTCTGCAATGCCCTAGCCCTGCGGTGGCCGTGGTGACCACTTTACTGTCATTCCACTGTCCCCAAATCTACCCTGGATGTAAGGAACTTTCCAGAGGAGGAAACCAACATTCTGTCATCACATTACTGTCTGCAGAAAATTCATTCTTCATGTGTCTGCTTATAATTCTCTCCTAGTCACCAAAAAGCCAATGGGGCATCGATATTAAACCGTAACCTGGAAGAACGGAGAATGCATTTCTTGGCTTACATCCCAAAACGACTGTCCCTTTTGTGCCTCCATCCACAGTTGGGTCAGTGTTGAATCTGGAGAGAATGTTTCTCTCTTCCTCCCCACGGCCTGTGGGCCACCAGGCACTGGAGACACACGGGGGGGGGGTCAAGATCGTCATCACGTGTGTGGTTACCCACATTCCGTTTATTACACTCTGCGAGCGCCGTGGCCTTGATAACTTAGGTTCCTTGTCTATAATTGCGCGTTATTTTTCTAGCAGCTATCAAGGGTTTCAGCGAGCAATTGAAACTTGATCGGTGTTCTGGCTCTTCGTTGCTGAAACGATTTATCCTAATGTCCGAGTGCTGAGCCGAGCCCATTTCTCTTAAGCCTAAGAGCACACTCACAGTAAACCCCAAACTTCAGTGTTCCAAGTTCATGCTGGAAGTGGGGTGTATTCAGGCCTTTGCAGCCACATGCTCAGATCTGCCCCAGCCCCTGTCCCCCGCCACGAAATACCCAGACAGCTCCTTGTTCCCAGTGTTGGGATTCTCCCAGTGGCTGAGTGTGTCCATTCCAGTTGTGCATTCTGGAGCTGGGGAAATTGCCACAGGATGGGTTTGGGGACCTGCTGGACCTGAGATGGATCTGAGCACCTGAATTCCATAAGCACCTACTCCAAGTGCTGGGCGACCAGTGACGTCCTGGGTCTCCTGGTATTAGTGTCAGCTCAGAGCCAGTGTCCAGTCATCCCCAAATGCCTGAGGATTTTCTTTTCCCCAGGGCACAGCCCCCCTAGTAAAAGGCTACAGGTCCCTGTGGGGGAAGGCTGGGAGAAAGATGAACAGTATAGAGTTTTGGCGATGTACCAGGGACCTTCCCCAAGGGGACCCAAGACTCCCCTTCACTTAAGGGGTTCTGGTTCTATCAACTGGTTCAGTCCGGGAATTGATGGAAGGGCCATGGCTCTGTTCTTATGACTCAGGTTAGACTGTTGTTCATTTGACCTAGAACTTTTCTGCTTCTACAGATCAGGTTAGAATGTAGGAGGCCTCCTATCTATCTGTTTGCTTTCTGGGAACACTGTGAGTAACTCGCCCACACCACCAGTCTGTGCGAATCCGACTGCTCTGACGCTGCTGTGACTCTGCTGTTTATATGGTAGCCGCTCCGTATTAGAAAGGGCTTACACAGAGCCCTTGGCTGACTGGAGGCCTGGCCCCACTTACTCCCTTAGACATTCCTTTGAGCTGCCTTGGAGGGGGAGAGGGTGACAAAGGTAGGATCTCCACGGATGAGGTTGAAATGACTCATCGCCTACTTGCTCTGGGCAAAATCATTAAGTTCTCACAGCTTCTGTTTCCTCTTGTACAAATGGTGCCCTTGTGTTCACAATAAAATGAAAAATGTGCCAGGGAGCAGAGTTCCTTGGCCCCAGCAGGTGTGCAATGGGTGTGAAAGGGCATATGCTTTTGAACCTCTCCTTCAAAATCGTGTTCAAGGCCATCGGTTGGTTGGAAGGGATGGAAGGAGGCCTCGCAAAAAAGGCTCCCGGGCTGCCACCGTCCTGTACATTTCCTGCACCCTTCACGTTGGCTGATGGCTTTCAAATACGTGCTCCCGTTTAGCTTCTGTAGAACAAAAAATGTCATTTTTTTTGTCATTAGAAGAGGTTATGTCTACAAAAATAGTTCATGAAATTTTGTTCTTTGCATTATGGCTTAAATTTCAAGTTCACTCTTTCTCCAGTACCAGCATTTCATTCCTGGCTTGTATTTTTCTCTCTTTAGAGAAGAGAAGGTCTGCCTGGGACAGGTGACCTTTTTTAGTACTCCCCTGATGCCGTGGGGACTCCCGTTTGGGGGCCCCATTTGTAGACTTCATTTATTAACTGATTCTTCAAACACTCGATGCCAGGGGATGGTGGTACGCAGGTGGTGCCTTTGCTCTCTCCAGAGGAGGAGGAGGCAGCCATGGACACACCTGTAATACCGTGTGGAGCCACCAATCACTGTCGCTACTGGCCAGAGGCATGCTTCACGGAAGATGCTGTGCCTGTGAGCTCTGCGGGCTGTGGTGGCCCAGGCATGAAATTAGGGAATCATGAGGCCAGGGTCTTAATCTCGGGGCTGACACTGTAACCTTTGCCACCCTTGATGGCTTCAGTTTTCTTAGCTGCAGAAAGTGGAGGAAGGGCTCCAGATATGATGAATGGAGCCCAAACAAAAGAATGCATGGATCAGTCAGCTGCTTCCAAATCATCATCTCACCCATTTAAAAAATTCGAATCTGCACCCTCAACAACAGGAACTCTGATTCTGGGTGCGTTCCGGAATCTGTTTATACCAAGGCTCCCTGCCTTGGCTAACTGTGATCCGAAGCTCTCTTTGGGAGGCCCTGGATGACTTCTAGTTCCATCTTCCCTGTAGCTCCATTCCTCATCCTTGACAAGCTAACGCCCTCCTAACTGTCTCCTTCAAAAGCCTGTTTGACCTCTGACTGATTGGCTCTCCATAGAGAATTAATTCATGCCTCTGTGCAAACCGGCAACAGAAAACAAAACAAAACAAAACTCATCAATTTATGCTTGTTTATTTTCCTGGCTCCCCTGTTGGCCCTGGAGCTCTGGAATCTGATTATGGTATCACATTCATCTTTGCCTCCTCTGTGCCCTGCCTGTTGCCAGGCACGTAGAATATGGTCAAAAGGGTGTTTCAAACTGAGCACCAGCCCTTCTCTCTGCCTGTTGGCACTGCTCGGAAAGATTTAACAGATGTTTCAAACAAATCTCCCCAGCATATCTGGGATTTCCTGTTGAGTTACTTAACCAATGCCAGCCCCTTCCTCACAAATATCTGACTGTTACAGAGCTAACTGTGTTCCATCCTTTAGCCCTGAGACCCCCGGGAAGGACCTGGAATCATTGAGAGAAGCGGGGGGAAGAAGACAAGTTGGAAAGCAACAATTTAAACTCAGGTGTTTTGCAAATATAAGCACTTCCCAAATATGCTTTGGCATGCTGTCTGTATCCCTCCGCCCCTCCACAATTGAAAAAGACAACCAACACTGTGTGTGCCCAAACCCTCCTCTGGATAGGATGCAATCACAGTGAGGAAAGGAAGGTTGACTTCCTGGTTGCCCTCCCACTCAGAGTTCCGGTGGCACCATCCCACACTGTTTGCATCACTGAGCCACTCACGCTGCCAAGACTGCATCTTAAATTTAAACACATTTGGATGGGGATAAAGGGTAATGCTTCACCATAAGAGGTGCGTAAGCACGGCGCATCGTTAGGTCTCACCCCTGCTTTTGGATTAAACACACAATGCTAATTGAAACGTATAAAGCTCATCTTCTGAGCAGCAATTTGTGTATCGCTCTGCTTTCATCCATTTGGTCTTTGAATGTTTTGGGAACTTAAAGGCTGAAAAATATTTCCTGGGGGTCTTTCCAATGCGCCTCTCATTTCATTGTTTTGATCTTCAGGCTACATGTTGACTTGAAAAAGAACCAGTGTTACAAAAAGACATGAAATCGCAAGGTTCTGGTTCCTGATTGTTGTTTGGGTGGCACAGCTGTGACAGGGCTCTCACCGTCAACACTGTTGTTCACTGGTTCTGCCCAATCCTGTCTGGGGTCAAATGTCCCATTTAGTTAAGGCTGCTAAGAAGCAAGATAACTGGGTTCATTAGCCTGAGTGGCAGAAGTTCCTCTGAAGAGAGTTATTTTTATATTCATACAATTTTAATATTTGGGAACAGGCTGTACCACTTTCCAGGTGCCAAAAGCGATCACTCAGTTTTTTTTATTATGTGCTATTTTAGCTTCAAAAATATTTTATTTTTTATGGACGGCATTGTGCTTTTGACCCAGTTCTGTTCCCTGGGATGTATGTCCTAAGAGGATGAGGTTTATGATATCAGTAATATCTGGAATATTCATTCTTTTAAAAGGAAATCACCGACCCTGTCCTTCTCTAACACACACACACACACACACACACACACACACACACACACATACACACACCCTCACACCCTCCCAAATATGCACCCTTTAAGTTAAAATGCCTTGGAGTATGTATGGGGAAAATTATTTTTTCTCCCCTTTTCAGCAAGACAAAGCATATAGAGAGGCTTTGTGGGACACAGATGGAGTAACCAAGGCCTCCGAACTCACCGACCTGGGCAGTGTTGTCTTTACTGCTCCTTTTAGCAGGACTGTTAGGCCCACGGTGGATGTGCCACGAAGGAGGGACTGTGGGCCTTGCAGAAATGAGAGAGTGTGCCAGTCACAGAAGTGAGCTGTCAGCAACCATCTCCTCTAACTATAATTTGCTACAGCCTGGAAATGAATAAGTGACAGCTATGAAAAGGGCTTTAGAATAATTGCAGCTAAAAGTAAAAACATTATAGCAAAGATATTACAGACTACCGCTTATCCTTGTTTCTATTCATGGAAGGGCTGAATGTTTGGGGTCCAGAAAATCTTTACAAAATTGTACCCTTGGTCATTATACTTTTAGCTAGTCTACAATGTGCCTTCTGTTCTTTTCCATCTCATAGTGGCTTTGGTTTTGCTGACACCTGAAGGAGGGTGACATTATGTTGGCATGAGCGTGACTGGAGTTTATTTCACCTGAGGCACAGAGTGCTTCAAGTTGTGCTTTTCCTGGGAAGTTGGGGGTTGAGCAGGTGCTCTTGTTCTTGGCTGGATGCCATCATGCCTGTTATGTGCATTTCATGAGATTTAGTTTTACACTTTGAGAAAGTGTTAGCCTAAAACATAGCTTAAAAAATGTCTCCCCACCTTTCAGCTAATGTAGCACATCCTAGAGATGTCAGGTTTTTTTTCCTTCTGTAAATTGAACTGCAGAAGAATGAACTGGTCATTTTGGCAAACCATTTTGTTCCAAATAAGTACACACATTAATTTGCTTGACAGAGAAAAAGAATTGAAATACCTAAACTTGAGAGAGAATTCTAAATGTCATTCTTGTCTTGGAAAGTCACAGAGTCAATTCCGTGCCTTTTCTCACCTCTGATTTCCAGCTGGTAAATGATGTGAATCTAGTTTCTAACACCCTCTGATGGTCTGAACCATGATACTTCCTTAGGGGGATAAGGTTAGTATTTGCAAAGGTTAGTTCATGATGTTTCTGGAGAGAAGACAAATAATCTTTTATTGAAAGGATCTTAGGATCTTGGAGATTCTAAGTTTATGTTTCCTACCATACGGTGTTGAAGACAAGTTAGTTATTAATGCTAGCCTTTAAAATACATTTAAAAAGCAGCAAGAGAAGCACAGTGAGTTACCTACAAGGGAGCTCCCATAAGACTGTCAGCTGGTTTTCAAACAGAAACTTGGCAGGCCAGAGGGATTGGTACAAAATATGCAAAGTGATAAAAAGCAAGGACCTACAATCAAGATCACTCTACCCAGAAAAGCTATCATTTAGAATAGAAGCCAGAAAAAGAGCTTTCCAGACAAAAATAGGTAAAGGAGTTCATCAGCACCAAACCAGTATTACAAGAAATGTTAAAGGGACTTCTTGAAGAAGAAGAGGAAGAAGAAGAGGAAGAGGAAGAAGAAAAGAAAAAAAAAGATAACTCATTATACACATGAGAATAATAAAATGGCAATAACTACATATCTATCAACAATTACTTTAAATGTAAATGGATTAAATGCTCTAATCAAAAGATAGGGTGGCTGACTATGCAAGAAAACAAAACCCTTACATACGCTGTCTACAAGAGACTCACTTAATATTGAAAGACACACACAAACTGAAAGTAAAGGGATGGAAAAATATATTTCATGAAAATGGAAATGAAAAAAGAAAGCTGGGATAGCAATACTTATACCAGACAAAATAGCCTTTAAAACAAAGGCTATAACAAAAGACAAAAAAGGACCCAGTAATCCCAATGCTGCGTATTTATCCAAAGAAATCCAAAATACTAATTCTAAGACATATGCATCCATCCATATGTTCGTTGCAGCATTATTTACAATAGCCAAAATATGGAAGCAACCTAAGGGTCCATCAATAGATGAATGGGTAAAGAAGTGGTACATAATGGAATATTGCTTTGCTGTTAGAAAAAAGAATGAAACATTGCATCTGTACAAGCTGGGTGAACCCAGAGGGCATTATGCTAGGTAAATAAGTCTGAGAAAGACAAATACCATATGATTTCACTTATATGTGGAATCTAAAAATCAAAATAAATGAACAGATGAAACAGAAACAAACTCATAGATACAGAGAACATTTTGAGGGTTGCCAGATAGGAGGGTGTGGGGAGGTGGGTGAAAAAAGGGAAGAGATTAAGAAGTACAAATTGGCAGTTACAAAATAGCCATGGGATTGTAAAGTACAGCATAGAGAATGTAGTCAAATATATTGTAATTACTATATATGGTGCCAGGTGGGTATTAGACTTATCAGGGTGATCACTTTGTAAGTTATATAAATGTCTAATCACTATGTTGCTCACCTGAAACTATTGTATATTGTGTGTCAACTGTAATTGAAAAAATATATATTTAAATAATTGTTTATTTATTTTAATGCATATTAGAAAACATATAATAAGCACATCAAATTATGATTTTACAGATTTTCTTGCTTAGGATGAGACTAAGGTGAAATAACCTCAAGAGAAATATTGACTATAAAAGGGCTGGAAATAGTTTTTGAAGAGCTAGAATTTGGGAAACGCTGATGTAATTCAAAGCCTGCACTTTGGGCTGGGATGAGGCTACAGAGGCACCAACTTGCCAAATCTACTTAGTGGTGACATTGAGACTGGAATCCAAAAAACAGTGCATTATATTTGGGAGTCATAACAAGGACAGCTAGCTTTTATGGAGTGCTTTTTGTGTGTGATGCAAAGTGATTTATATAGGTTATCTCATTTAATTCTCACTACAGGCCTTTGAGTTAACTACTATTCATATTCTTATTTTATAGCTAAGAAAACTGAGTGTTATAGAGGGTGAGTAATTTGCCGAAGATCATAGAGCCAGAAAGAGGTGGAGCTGAAAGGAAGGAAAGATGGGATCACACACTGGCTGATCTTAGGTCCGTGAGAATAGTTAGCATCAAAGAAGACCTTGAAGAAGAATCCTTTTGTTAGGAGATTTAAAAGCCTGTGGAGTAAATATTTATGGAGAGCTTAAAAATTGTGCTGAACTGCTAGACACCAGGGACCCACAGACTTGTCCGGAGAATATGAATTGAGGGTTTTGTAGCCTTATTGGAGCGGGGGACTCATTGGACTTTCTCTGGGAAATTCTCTTGATACATTAGCATGTTAAATGCTGGGAATTTGCAGTCAGCAACCTGTTTTCTTCTGTAATACTGATGGCTTTCAAACCCAGTTAACCACAGGTTCCCCTTTTTCTCCAATAAAACCTGTTATGTTTTGCAGAACTCATATTCTGTGGAGCACCCAACCTAATCCTTTTAACTCATTATACACATAAGAAATCTGAGGTCTGTGATGACTTGGCCAAAGTCAAAAGTATTGGGTTGTCAGAAAAGTCATGACGTATTTTTTTCTGTTTTCGTTGCAACAATGCGTCATGACTTTTCCGACAACCCAATTGTTGTTGGCAGAATCTGTGCCATTAATTCATTAATTCAGCAGTTATATATCCAGTACCTCCCAGTGGCCAGGCATTCTAGGAGCTGGGGTACAGCAGTGCACAAATGGACAAGACAAAGGTATCAGAAGACACATCAATAATGTTAGATAACTGTAAATCTGAGAAAATGAGAAATCTTTACTTTTTCTGCATCTTAAGGTAGAAGACATGCCTTTGTCATCCTTGTTTTCTCAGTTTCTAGCCACTTTTGGTATGTCTGGGGGGCAGCAATGTACCTTTAATAAGCGTTGAGTAAATGAATGAGTCGTTGATGATTTGGAGGCCTTTCATGTTCTGTAACAAAATGATCAATTAAAAAAATTCTATTAGTTTTGGTGTGTATTTGGTGTGTAACACACACCAAGAGTTAAACAAAATGTTAAAAACAGAATGTTCTTGGGGGTCCGCAGGCTGAAGTAGGTGCATTGGTCACCTCTGTTACGAAGCCTAGTGTTGACCAGTATTGACCTCAGGCAGATATTAGAAGACATTATTAATGAAAGAAGTCATATTTGAAAATTATCTCTATGGTTTCTGGCATTGCTAAGTTGTTTCAGTGGCTAAAATTTTCAGATCACATCTGTTTGTTTGTTTGTTTTTATTTCTGGGCTTTGGTCATGTTGCCAATGTGCCAGAATGTCCAAGGCTCTACCCAAATGGCCAATATCTGCAGATTCCTGTGGAGTGTAAGGTTTGTTCAGATATAACAGAGGTGATATGGCCAGTCCTTCAGGGCATGAGTTGGGAGAGCTACGTGTGGGTCCTGGGCCATCTGTGTGTCTGATTTTCTGAACTGTATAGCACACCGTGACCTCCCAATCTCTGCCCATGAATACTGAAAAAGAGTGACAGAAGGATGCATAACTTGCTTCCTTTCCAGTATATGTTTCAACCATACCTAAAATAGCCAATGTTAGTATAGGACGAGGGGCCTGTGAGTCCACTGGACTAGAGTTCTGAGCTGCCCAAGTGGTCAGCACTAGGAGGAAAGATAAGGAAAGTCCACAAAGCCAGTGACTTTTCCAATTGCCTATCTCCTCCTCGAGGGAATTTGTGACTGAGGCAGGCCCTTCTGCTATGGAGGGAATGGCAGCCTGATGCTGGCACGCTCGTGGCTGTTTACAGTTTGCTTTGTTGTCCTAAGAAGTGGGGACGTGCCCTGCTGAACCCTGCTCTGTATACCACAGGGGGCTCCCTGCTTCTGAGGGGCTCCCACCCATGAGGTCCACGGACTGCCACCCAGCATAGCCCTCAGGAAGCACTCACCCAACACCATCCCAAGTGGATTATTTAGTTTAGGAGAAGGGTGTCCTCGATTTCAGAGAGGAGTCTTTGAGTGATTACACACACAACCCCTCTGGTAGAGGGCGCTTTTATAATTTAAAAGAAAATAAGGGGAAATAAATCTGACAACATCTGTCAAAATCATTTCTAGGTTTCTCATGGAAATCTAGTTTTGCCCAAGAGGGTAGGTCCCTCGGAAGGAATTGTCTCATTCTGCATGGCTTTATGGATCACAGCAAAATCAGACATTTATTTTGGGGGAAAAGAGGACAAGAAATACTTATATAAAAAGGTTTGGAATCAGGATAGACGTGTGAGAAATAAATAAAATGGAAAGCTGCACGTTTCATTTAGACTCAGGAGTGAAAGCAAAGCTTTTAGAGGTTAGGTAAAGAGACATATAAGCTCAGTGGTGTCTGTACGAGTTTACTGTCGGCTGCAAGAAGAATGTCTGACTACAGAGAATGATGAAACGATGGGAGATGGTAGTGAAGAGAAATGGTGGACGTTTTTCTCTTCTCTATTTGTAGGAAATAATCTGTAATGTGGAAGAAGACAGCAGTGCAGGGCTAGGAGCGTGATGCCTGGACCCCAAAAGAGCCAGGCCTCAGTCCCACTTTCCTCATCTACTTGATCCGAGAATTGAAGCGAGCTATGTGATGCTTTTAAATCTCAGTGTCTCCATCTGTAAAACCTCGAGAGGATGCTATGCAGTGCTTAGCAGGCCTGGCACATGGGGAGTGCCCAATCGCTGGTGGCTTTTATTATGAGCCATAAATAGAAAAATAAATGGTGGTCGGTCCCCAAGCCTGAAGAGGAGCCCTTGGGAGGTGGCTTCAGACCCCCGGCTTGATTAAGTATGTCCTCATGCTTGTCTGATTTTTTTTCCTAAAGCAACCTTATAATGCACCATTACTAGAATGCATTTTGGAGTTTTTAAAATCAGTTAACTAGTTCTAAAGCCCTTTTCCTAAATAAGAAGCCGGGTGTTGCCTGCCTCCTCCCTCTATCTGTACACCTGTTTAAGCATTTTAAAATCCACCACAACATTTAAAATCATGAAAGCCAATGACTTCATGACTAAACAAAATTCCCTAACAGCGTCGTATATTTCTGCCAACAGCTGAATCCTCTAAGAGGCAGGAAAACCACCAGCTTCTTTAGTAATACTGGTGATGTGTTGAGACTTATACCAGATCCCTTAGGCCAAAAAGAAGCCTGTTTTTTATTTTTTTATTTTTGTAGGGTGGGAAATCTGATGAATTAAGCCAATAATAGCCAACCTCTTGGCCAGAGACATGTCAATTCTTTGTCTAAACTCACAGAAATGAGACTGTTTAGGGACTGGAAAGGATTGATAAATAATGCAAACTCATTTCTTAATTGAATTTATTTCTCTGGATGTTATGTGCGTAATGGTAATCAATACATATTGTTAGTTTGCTTTGTGAAGTGGTTTCAAGCTGGGATAGGGATGAGTCCGTGGTGTTAAAATAGAGGAAAGCTAATTTTGCTGGGCTTGGCTTTAATCTTATTAGCCAGATGTTCTAATCATTAGAGCTAACCAGTCAAATGAGGCCACACATATCTCATTTGCTAATGCAATTGGATTGTGAACTGCATTCTTCAAAGGCTACCATTGGTATGGGGGCAGAGGCACCTCTTGTCTGCATTTTGGGAGCATAGGTCGACCCCCTGGTCTCACTCAGGTCAGAAACACCACTGCCCATTGCTTTTGGCTCCAGCTTCTGTAGTTAAACCCCAGGGCACTTGTAAACTCCAAGCTCAGGGGCCAAGTGTGGCCAGGGAGGGTGGTAACCCTTCTGGAAGGCCGCTTTGTGCTGCTGTTTTTGAGGCCTGGCCTCATTCATCGCTGCCTGTTAAGGGAGCATTCAGAGAAATAAATCCATCGCAGTTCCCCATTTTGACAAAGCCTTTCATCTTCCATCCTTTTCCTTTTGCAGCTTGGTCCACTTGCTCCATGTTCAACCCCAAAGAAACCAGGGTTGAATTGAGATGATAGGTTCAGAACAGCCTGGAGCTTAGAAGGTGTGATTATGTTAGAGAAGCTGTGGCTTTGAGTTTGCTTAGCTGTGACACCTGGAGGTCTGCCTGCACAGGGAAAGATTGACAGAGTCTGACAGGAGAGAACTGTGGCCCCAGTAAGCCCTGATGTTTTGATAAGGTGCTTGAGGAGATTGCTGGATACAGAGCAGAGTAGTTTCCTGAAGGGTGTAGGCAACCTTGAGTCCTCCTGGCTGAGAATTCCAGAATGTGTGTCCTGGGAGATGAGTGGTGGGCAGGACCGGATAGCGTCCAGTTGGCTCAAAGAAGAAAATGGGGGGGGGGGAGCTATTTGAGGGAGAGCTTGGCGTATATTTGGTATTTGTGTCTGTTTCTCTCGAAATGGGCTGATGTGTTGGCAAGAAGCTTCTGGCTGTTGTCAGCGATAGGAACATCTGTGCTGCTTTGCAGAAAACTCGGGGTTCTAAAGCAGTTGGTGGAAACTGTGTAACTGCCACTCACTGTCTCCTCCTGAAAGGAGTTCAGCCTCTACTTCTCAGAGAGTGCTTTTCACAGGAAGACGGCTTCTGGCTCTGCACTTCCCTTTTGCATGCCACGTGGGAGAAGCGATTTTGCAGCTGTGGAGTCTAAGGCCGTCATTCAAGTGTGCATACTCGGGGCAAATCAGCTCTGCTTGCTTGGTTGGAAATAAGAAGGAGAGAAGCCAAGTGAGCAAGGTGATTGTGACGCAGGCATGCAAAAGGAGCCGTCAAGGGGTGTGGCGAATTCTTTGAAGTCTTTGCTAGTCGCCTTAGTAAATGCTAAATGCTGTTGCAATGACCTTGACTTAGCAATGACAGCACAAAGAGAGTGTAGTTGTTGATGACTCCAAAGCCCAGGGCTGGTCAGTGGGGTTGCCCTGGGCACCAGCATCCAGCCAGCACCCTACTGGCTGTCTTCCTTTGGCCAGAACCTGTCGTCCAACCTGTCTTAACTTTGGCCTGAACCCAATCACAGATGTGGCTAAATGCAGAGGACACTGGGAAATTTAGCTGTGTGCTTGTGGAAAAGGCAGTTGGTTTACTGACCATACAGCATGGTTGCTGTCATAGCCCTGGATAATCTTCCTAGACAGCGAAGGATCTAGGTTTTGTGGGGTCTGAAGCTTATGCCAGTTTGGGGGTCACTTTAGAAAATAACACAAAATTAGGCACACGAGTGACTACTGTATTTAGAATGAGAATGGGAAGGGCTCAATTAAGTGAGAGGTCCTGCAGGTTAAGGGTCCTTAGCCTCACGGTAAATGTCTCTCTGTTCCTAGGTGTCCGAGTAGAAAACTTGTTCCCCCTGCTTGCACCCTCACCAAACTGTCCTTGTTGGCGCCTCCATGGAGCGCTTGGCGCGCGAGGCTGGGCCAGGCAGCTGCTCACAATGCCCTGCAGAGTGAAAATTGCTACAGCCTTTCCGGGGAGCCATTTGGCAGTGTGCACTGAGAGCCCACGTCCGCCCTGTGCTTTCACTCAGGGGTCCTACCTCCTGGCCTCCAGGTGCCTGTGAGGGGCCGAGGACGTGGGCGTGGCAGCTGGTCCGGAGGAATTGGAACCCACCCACCCTTCACTTCATGTACCTTGACTTTTCCAAACCGAAAAGACCCTTCATTTAGAAAACCAGCAAGCATGTAGCTCAGCGCTGGTATCAAGATTAGTTGGGGTAATGAATTGAAAGTGCTTAGCGTCCTGCGTGAAACTTAGTCAGAGCTTAATAATGTTATGTATTTGTTTATCATTCATACTAGGCCAAGATTTATGTTTGAAGATGTTCAATCTGCATTAGTCATATGTAAAAAAGAAACATTCCAATTGTCCAATGACAGGTAAATGCTTAAATTATGTCTCCACACAATGGACTATTACAGTAATTACAAATGATAAACATTTTATGGAAAGAAAGATGCATATAATACAATACATGAAAATAGAATGATGTAAAACACTATGATCCAAATCGTGTAAATAATGAGTCAATTAAAAGACACTGAAATTATGAAAATGTTAGCATTGCTCATCTCTGGGTGATAGACATATGGCCTAACTTTATTATCTTTATCGTTTTCTGCATCTCACAAATTGCATACAATTATTTGAATAATGATGTTAGTGATCCTCCTTTATAAATAGCAATATTGAAGCCTTAAATTTGCCTAATACTTTACTGTTTGGAAAGTGCTATCATATCACATTTAATCTTCATAACAACCCTATGAGAACAACAAAGGAAAAAAAAAACTTACACTTTTAGTGGAAAAAGATAAAACAAACTCACCCAATCACTAAAAACTTTAAATTTACTGAAATTTCCAGATAGCACAGTCACAGAAATCTCCATTTCCTTCCTCATGTTCCTCTAATTCATTCTGCTCTTCACCAAGCACTGTATCAAAGGTAAAAACACCACCCTCATCTCAATAAACATAATTTTCTACTTAGATTTTTAATTACAAGTATTGTAACAGTGTTGGTTTGGGTTATTTTTTTACGGAAGTTCTAGAATAGAGCTTGGAACCCTAGCCTGGTTCTACTGGAAAATGGTCTCTGCATTTCAGCCCAGGAGTTTGGAAATGTTCCCTGGGCCAGAGCCTGCCTGCTTTCTGAGCTGTCCCTGTGCTTTCCACTGAGCCCTGCTGCAGGCCCAGCTCTTGGGGATGGGGGGATGGGGTGCTGGAGGAGCCTCTGGGACCATGGGGACTAGCACCTCGTAATCGGATCACCCTGGATGCTCTGCCCCGCTGGCTGACTAGTGTTCTGTACTGGCTTCTGTCTTGTTCCAAGGGCCAGAATCCCTGCCACAGTAACCCACTGAGAACTGGGTCCTTGGCTCATACCAGTCCCTCCTGCCTGCCTTACTGACCCTCTACTGCAGAAGCTAAAGCTAGCCTCCCACCCCCAGCCTGTGACTGACAGGCTGTATTCTGTCCTGTATTCCGACTACCTGTCTGTCCCTGGGAGTATCGTGTGTTCCGAGATTCACCCTCCCCGCGCTGGGTCCTGCCTGATGCTTCTTATTCCAAGTCTGATCGGTAGATGCTGACCCCCTTCCTCGAGCGAACTCTCAGGCATCCTTGGCACGGGTACCCAGCAGGTACAGAATTCTGCTGGTGCAGCGCATCCCTTCCAGCTACGGAAGCCGCCTCGCCCTTTGCTTGCAGCCTTGCTCACCCCAGGGGCCTGGCAAGATCCAATTCCAGGATCTGGAATCTCCCATGGGCCTACCCTACCTCACTGCAGAGAACTGGGCCAGGTCACCAGATACTGCGCTGTGAAAAGGCAGTCTGTTTGGAAGTTGCTACCTGGTTGGAGGACAGCAGAGCTGCAGGCTGCTGGAGGGGCCGGACGTTGGGGAGCAGGATGAATTGTGCTGAATCTATACGTCAGGGTAGAGTACCCTTATTTTAGCTTCGATGAAAAATACCATTATGAGTCAGCTCATAATACGTAGGTTGCCCTTTCGCCTGTAACAGTCTGAAGTCCGGGAAAGTACTGTGGAATGGAAGTTTTCGTTTTCTTCTGTAACAGACAGGTCCGGGTAAGTGGAAAGTGTGGGAGGGCAAAGGGAGTGGGTGGGAGTCTGGACCACTGTGTTAGATCCCTAGGGCTGCCTTAACAAACTGCAGCAGACTGGGTGGCTTAAAACAACAGAAATTTATTCCCGGAGCCGGATGGTAGGGGTGCAAGATCAAGGTGTTGGCGGGCCGGCTCCCTTTGAAGTCTCTAGAGGAGGCCCTTCCAGCTTCTGGGAGCTCTGGCTTTCATTGGCTTGTGCATCATAACACTTTTCTCTACTTCCATCTTCTCATGGCCTTCTCCTTGCTGTGGCTCTGTCTTTGCAGGGTGTTTTTCTCTTCTTACAAGGACACCTGTCATTATTGGATTAACGTCCACCCTAATGACCGCATCTTAATTTGATTACATAGGCAGTGACCCTATTTCCCAGGGGTTTGGACTTCTGTGTAACTTTTTGGGAAACACAGTTCAACTCACAACAGCTGCCTATGATTCAGTCCCCCTGTACCCACTTTTGTGGTGTGGCCACCAGCAAGACTGCTTTGGGCCTCAGTTTCCTTGGCTTTAAAGTGGAGATGATAATAGTGTCCTCTTATAGGACTGTTGTGAGAATTAAATGAGATGATGCGTGGGATAGTATCTGGCTCATAGAAAGTGTGCAGTAAAGGTTAGGCTTTATGGCCAGTCACTTCCAGTCCTTTGATGTCACAAGCTAGTTCCTGGAGAAATTGAGAATGTGGAGGAGCCACACAAGGTAACACTAGGGAAGCAGTGTTAACTCTTTCCATGCTGCGACTCATAGGATTCTTCTGTGCACAAATTTTGCTTCCAAGCTTCTTGTCAGCATTAATTTTGCTCCAGTATTAGCTTGATTGAAATCTCCTATGCTGCCCTTTAAAGTGAATGCCAAGGAACCATTTTGGGCAAGTTCTAGAGAATCTAGGCCTTGAGCTGAACTAAGTAAATGTATCTATCATTTTGATGTCATCCTATAAGACATATGGCTTGTGTGCCACCAGACTCCAGGGCCACAGTTCACATCGTGGTGAATGAAGGTGCTGCCAGGGTTCCAGGGGGCACAGCCAGGGCCACTGTGGCACGTGCCCCAGGGTCCTTCCTGGGGTTCCATAAGGTTGAGGGATAGCAATGTGAAGCTCCAACCATATTCTGCTGGTTGGAATTCCCAAGATTCAATGGAAATGGAATTCCCAAGATTCTAAGCCATAATCCATAGCTTTGAGGAATATAGATCTATTCTATGTCCTTCCAGGTAAAACGTAAGAGCGACTGCAGCCCAGTGGCTGTTTCCCTCCCAGCTTTGTGTTTGTGAAGTTTGTGTCATCAGCTTTACAGATGGCAGCACATCTGACTTAGGAAAGAGATGCTACAAGGTGAAGGCCTGAATTAAGCTTGGCTTTAGATTGAAGTCCAGTGAAGGACTTATTTCTCGTCAGTACAGGCTTAAGTTTGCATGCTCATTTAGTGGTGCTAATCACCCAAAATGCTGATTATTAGAAAGGATGTAGATTTCATTAAGGGATATACTTTGAACTTAATTTTTGTGTGAGTCTATTGATGTTCTGGGAATTCTTTTGTAAGATGTGTTGAAGGTGTGCTATAGCTATTTGGTTTATGAGTTGTGGAGGTGCTATTTATTTTTATGATATTCCATTCCTTCTTCTTCACAAAGCAAATAATCAAGAATTAATGTTTAACTTTAAGTGGGATCCATTTACTTTATATTGAAAATTATTATTGCTTTAATTTGCATTTCTATTCCCTTGGAGCTCTGAGATATCTTTTGGAAGACAAACCTTGTCCTCTATCTTTTTGTGTATTATTTTCCTTTTCGATATTAGTTATTACAACCACAGCAGTGAGCATTGTTGCAAATTTGTGATGTGCTAGGCACTGGGCTAACTGGCTTAGATAGATTATTATTATTTAATTTTTATATTAGTAGTAGACTTGTAAATAGTGTGTGTTAAAACTCACGTTTTATAATGATCTGAGGCGTGCAGAGATAGACTTGCCAAGTTTACCCATTTTACGTGGTGGAGTCTGCTTGATCCAAGATATTCTGACATGGGATAGCAGGCTCCTCAACTCTACACTCTTGATATTGCAGATAGAACACATCTTTGCTTTGGAGGAGAGAGTGCAGATGCTTTCTAGAACTTGTCAGTGATTCAACAGGCCTCTGCATTTTCAGTCAATGTGCATTTGGGGCCAGTGGATAGATTCACTTTGCATAATCTGTTTTGTCCAGGTGGACTTCGTGCTAATTTGCACAGGCAGTAGCTGAGAGCAGCGGGGGATATCCCAAGAGAGCTCTGGGTTGCATGAGAAATTATGGAATTAAGAAATCCGCAGGCTTCCTACATAGATAATCTCTAGGATTGGCTCATTTGTTACCGAGATGAAAACTATTGTCCGAAGTATGTGTTTCAGAACATAGGAGGCTATTTTGTTTTATGTAAAAATAATACCAAGGTCAAACCAACTTAGATAACTGGTTTAAAACGTTGATATTTTTTATTTTTTTTTTATTTCTGGAATTTCTCTACTGGCCTTTACTACTACAATGTTCATTGCAATCTCTATGAGAAAAATAAAAAGGGAGTATAGTTTTTGGAATGTACCTGACAATTGCTAGCTTATTCATTTGTTCTGAATTTGTTCTGGCAGATAAGGTCGGTTGTAATGCACCCAGACAGTGTTGTGTTAGATTTTTCCAGTGTAGCAGTGAGGATGACTTTGTTAAGTGACAGAAGACCCAGTGCCGAGTGGCTTAAACAATACAAGCTTATATGAGTGAAAGGGTTAGAGGTATAGTGCACTATAGAATTAATTAGTTTGATTCAGTTACTCCTGAGGTCATTTAGGGTTTAGTTTCTTTTGGTTTTTCTCTCTCTGCCAGAGTTGACGTTTGGAGCCGGGCATGGGGCACTCCCCTAGCAGAGAGCAGGGTAATGATCAAAGGTGCCCAATGAAAAATCCCGTCATTTTTAGGAAGAGTGAATAGGGAGCATGGATTCTTGAGAGATGGTCCACCCTGGCCAGTGACCTGGACACGCGTCTCTTAGATGAATGCAGACATTAATCCGCTCTCTTATCAGCCTTGTATGTGTTGATATTCTACATGCAACATACAGATATTTTCTATAGTTATCTCTAAACCCAGTAAAATTTTCCAGCAGGATACTCAGAGGTGCCACATGCATATTTCAGGTTCCCATATAGCGATCCCATGGACCTGATGAGACATTAGTGTTGGCTGCTCACATCCAAGAAAGTTTGTTTTTTTTTTCTTGGCAAACTGAACGTCATGATAGCATACCCATTAATTGCTATATGAGTCATATTTTCACTTCATATTATTTAGATATACAAGTGCCCCAGTGGATGTACATCTACTTGTCTTAATTTACCCTTCCCCTCGCCTCTGAAGGGTGACAGGCTGGGGCTTTGGACAGAAAGAAAAAGAGAACATAGGGCTGTACGTTTGCATGTCATGTGGACACTCGTTTTTGACCACGGGGATTTCTTATGAGAAGTGAGAAATACCTTGGGGCAACTTGGTTCGTTTGGTGGCTTCCCTGTTTACCATGTTGTGCCAGCTGGTATTTTCTTCTGTTGTTCAGTGTTTGACAGAATGCCTACGATGGGCAAGGTCTTTTGTGTGGATTCTAAATTGGTCAAGGCTTCCTTTAGAAATGTAGCCTTTCTCCTTTTTGGGTGTGGTCAGGGAGATGAGACAGGCACCCACATAACTAATAGCGAAAGATTAAGTGTGAAGGGCAGCCCAGGAAGAGGTCTGAAGGGCTGAAAGGTGGGTGAGACTCCCCTGGGAGATGAGGTCTCCTGTGTGGCTGGGAGAAAGTTGAAGAATGGGGACTTCAAGCAGAGGAAGTGTTAGTTAAAGGGTAAGTAACCTAGTTTGGCTAGAGCCTAAATACTGTGAAGCAGTTAAAAAAGAAAAGAAAAACTAGTGGAGTTACTTCTTCTACTAGTGACTCCCACACTTAGTGGCTGAACCAATAATAAACTTTATTATCATTCATTGTTTCTGTGGGTCAGGAACCTGGGAGCAGCTTGGCTGGGTGGCTGTGGCCCAGGATCCGTCGTAAGGCTGTAGTCAGATGTCCGCTGGTCATCTGAAGGGCCTACTAGGGTGTTCCAAGGTGGGTCATGCACACACATGCCTGTCCCTTGTGGGTGCTTGTCCTTTGACACGCTGGCTGGCCTCTCCCAGAGCAAAAGCTTGAGATAGAAAGTGGCAGCTGTATTTTCTCGACGGTCCAGCCTTGGAAATCACATAGCATCATTTCTTAAACATTCTCTGCGTTAGAAAAGGCCTGTCCACCGGGCCGGCTGAGTGGCTCAGTTGGTTAAGAGCTCGCTCAAGAGTTTGAGCTCTGAGCAACAGTGGTTCGAGTCAGCCCGAGCTGAGCAGCCGTGAGCTGCCAACAGGTGGCGGGATGGCTCAGCTAAAAAAAAAAAAAAAAAAAAAAAAAATACAGAAAAGGCCTGTCTAAGGGGACGGGGAACTGGGAGTCACCCTTTAAAGGGAGGAGTGTCAGGGAACGTGTGCATGTATGTTAAAACCTACACTGTTCTTGAAAAATAAAATGACAGAAGCAAAAGCAATCGTTGCATTGCAGTGGTTTTTCTTCAGTTGTTTGTACGCAGTGTTTACTAATATTAGTTGGCATGCTAGACTATTTTGATTGGTAGACTATGCTAAAAACAATGGCTGGAGTCTATTTTCATCTACTACTAAACTAGCTCTTTAAAAGAAAATTTGGTAATCTACTCCAAAGGTATCTTGTAGCTGAAACGTACTGCGTCAGATAGATGCAGCAGAAGTGCCTGAGGCTGTGGTGGTGCGGTGTAGCCCCCCTCAGCACCCAGGACAACCCCACAAACACCTTGGACCCTGAAAATACAGCTCTATATGAAAGCCATGCCATGGATCCGTCCAGTTCTTTGGATTTTCTTTGAGAATTCAGTTTGTTCTTTTGAAGAACTCTTCCCTATTCAAGGATCTAGAATTGTTTTGTAAAACATATTCTAATCCTCAGAGTGCTTTTCCATATTTTAAAAACATGGTTGAGCCTTGGCACCCAATGATAGTATTGTTTCATTCAGAATGTTTGTTTGGTGGGTGGAGGTGGGATGTGGCTGAGAGTGAGAAAGAGGACGTTTCATTTGAACAGGCGTTTCCCTCTGAAGAGCACCTGTTTGCTGAATGCGTCCTTGGGACTGCAGCTGCAGCAGTGAAAGACACGAGCCACCATTCGCTGTGATACCAAAACCCAAGCCATCCGTGATCCTGCAACCTCAAGCTGTCACAATGTTATTGCTTAAGTGGGAGGCAGAGTTCTGAGAAATGGAGAATGTGTGTAGTTTTTATATGAGTGCTTTTGATAATTACCAGAAGCAACAGGGGAAATTTTTATGAACCAGATAAGGGAAAATATGCTCATTCATCATATGAATATTAGTTTTCCCAACATAACAATGTGCTGCTAAGGTTCCCCCCCATCCCTGCAGAAAGCCATTTCGGTAGACTGTATGCATGAAACAAGACCCTTTAACACAATAGAGTAGTTGGACAAGCAGAGTGCATGACCTTTCTCCAATTTAACACATTTCAAAGGCAATGGCCAACAAAATTAAATTTTAGTTGAAGAATTTTGAGGATAAAGAGCATGAAGATACTAATATTTCTCCACTATCACTTTCCTCGTTTATTGCTGCTACAATCCACTCTACCCACTTGTTCCTGGAAAAGAAAAGCTGCAGGGGTCTCTTTTTAAAATAAAGAAGTGTCGTCGTAGCTGCAGAAAGCCTGGGAGGAACCAGGGGCTGGCTGGTGAATGAAAGAAAGGAGCCTTTATTATTTTACAAGGATGTGTGTATGGAAGATGATCGTTGGTTGAATTCACCCGTGAGCAATCACTATTAATACCTGTGGGGTTTCCCATTTAGAATATCGGTAAAGTAGAATTAGTTGCTCCATCGCCATAATTATTTCTTAAAATGCTTTTCTAAGAGCCAGTGAAATGCTCTGCTACTTCTTGTGCCTACTTCCTCTTCCAGCTGTTTCAGGTTTTAGTGTCAAAATGTAGACGTGGGAGTGAAGCCTCAGCTCTTACTTAGAAGAGGGCCTGGCATGGAGTCACATCATAAAACATTAAGTCTCTTCCTCCTCCTCTTATTCTCAGGCATTCTGCACTGACCCCAGCACCCTTGTGGGAGGCTGTCCAAAAGTGTCAAAGTAGGTGGCTTGTAAGTAGCGTCTTTTGTTTTTTTTTCACTCCGTGAAACATCTTTTCAGTCACATCTTCTTCCCTGTGCGACTTACCTGTTTTTCTCCCAACATGCAACCCACTGTTTTTTATTTCTTCACCAAAATAAGTCAGGCTGCCTTCCTTGACAGCTGGCAGGCCCAATGATAGGATCTCATTTCTGTAATTGTATTAGTTTCCTCTTGTTTGAATGAAGAAAGTTATTATAAACCTGGACTATTGTTCATTCTATTTTTATTCTTATGTTTCCTTCCTCCCTTCCTCCCTCCCTCTCTTCCTCCCTTTTTTCCTTCCCTCCTTTATTCAGCATAACATTCACTGAGAGCCCTCTGTGTAGGGTGTGGGTGTTATGTTGGGGGTGGGCGCATAGCATGGAGGTGACTTCAACCTAGGCATTCAGCCCTCTGTCCCTGCCTTTTAGTCCCCTCATAACTCTGGTGGCGAGGTGGAGAGAGAGACATATCAACAAGCAGGTACATCTCAAAGAAGCATTTATTGAATTCCTGCTGTGTGCAAGGCACTGAATCAAACTTGGTGTAGATACCAGGTTTTTCCAAACCTGATCCTTTCTTTCAAGGAGTCCATAGTTTAGTACAGGAAATAAACATGTACCTAATTTAGCCAAAATGTAGAGAGCTTTCTATGTGTCAGCCGCTAAACTGCTATAGTTGGGAAGGTCAGGTTTACTTTCATGTTAATTCTATGAAGTAAGCCCTTTGTATACAAAGAAAGAAAAAAACCTTTGGAGTTCTAGTAATTGGAGTAGGGATTGTAGAGGAAGTGAGAGGCAGAATAGTTAAGGGCTCTGACTTGGAGTCCGATTTGATTCTTTTGGGTTTGGATCTGTCTCCATTATTTAATGGGTGTGACTTTGGGGTGGGGAGTTAATTCGTCCTCCAAGATTCAGTTCCCCCATCTAGACTGTATATATTTTTTTAAGATGGCCAACCAGTATCTTTCAATCCACATGTCCTTACCATGTCACTTGGATAGTCTTCTCTTCTCGTGATAAGGTTTATGTCCCTTCTCTTTGATCTTGAGTGGAATGCGGTGACCACCTGACCAGCAGAGCACGGCAGAAATGGCGCTATGTAACTTGCAAAGTTAGACCGTAGAAATGCTATGCACCTCCATGTTGCTCGGTGGCGTTCCTGCCTGTGAGCCAGCGACCATGCTGTGAGGAAACCCAAGCAGGAATTGCCCAAGTGGGAGGGATCGAAGCCCCAGGCCCATAGGCAGAGCCGAGCTCCCAGCTGACCACTAGCACAACTTGTCAATCATCTGAGTGAGCCATCTTGAAAGTAGAGCCTGCAGCCAGCCCAGCGTGAGTTGCCCTGGCTGACCCCACATGGAACATCTGTCAGCCATGCCCACCCAACCCTGACAGACCATAGTTTCATGAGCAAAATAAATGATGGTGGTTGTGTGAAGCCACTACGTTTTGGGATGGTTTCTTACACAGCAGTAAGTAACCGGGACATTTGCCATATAAAGTTGCTAAGAGGATTCAGGGAACTGGTGCATAGAACAAGAACACACCGCAAAACTAATGTTTCGCTAGTGATAGCTCTTGTCATTGTTGTCACTAGTTGAGAAGATACTTCATGGAAGTCAGCATTATCTCAAAGTGAGGTTACAACCTAAAGTTCCCCCTGTGAACTTCTGGTATCCAGTACATTTTGGGGGAACTTACTTTGTTCACTTTTTTGCCGTTTGCAAAATCTCTGCTGTGGGTCAGTTTCCTAGAGTCCTTGGCCCCTGGGTTTCTGAGGCAGACTCTGCACTGGACTCTGTCCTCTGTTGAGTCAGACTTTCAGGGTCATGACCAGACTTATCATCAATGTTTACACTTCCCAAATATTCTGTGAAAGTCATGCTCCTGACATTATTAAAAAAATTTATTGTAAAAAAACAACAAAAAATATCACCTTACCCATTTTTAAGTGTATAGTTTAGTGTTCACTATATGAACATTGTTGAGTGACATTTTTAGAACTTGGCCTCTGGCAACCACCATTCTGCTTTACTAAGAGTTTGACTACCTCCTATAAGTGAAGCCATGCAGTATTTGTCCTTTTGTGACAGGCTTATTTCACTGAGCGTAATGTCCACAAGGTTCAGCCACGTTGTAGCATGTGACAGGATTTCCTTCTTTTTGAAGGCTGAATAATATCCCATTTGTATATCTACACCACATTTTGTTTATCTCTTCCTCCATAAGCGGACATTAAGGTGGCTTTCACCTCTTGGCTATTGTGAGTTATGGTGCAGTGAACATGAGTGTGTACATATTGCTCTGCTGGTATTTTTTCCACCTCCCACCAATAGCAGAATCTCATAGAAACACATTTGAGAGAGGTAGGGCTTATCAGTGTTCATTGCCTTTTTTTTTCTTTCAACATATCTTAGCTACACAGCATCAGGTAGCCAAACTTCCCAGATTCTTCCTGGGAGGGTTCAAGTTCAATGTGCACATTTATTTTGTAACCTGAATAGTAGTAGGGGCGCACCTCTATTTCTAGCGCTCCTTATTGCTTTCAAAGCAGTTTCACAAGCCTTCTTTTATTTACCCCTTGCCACATGATGGCTGTTTCTTTAATATGGGGAACATGAGGATGCAGTTATGGCGTAGATGGAAGCATCGTGGTGCTGTTTGTATTTAATGTAGCATTCACTATTCTTTACCAAAGTGGGCTTCATTTATGAATGGACTTGACTTCGTTCTTTTACTTTCCTTTTTTTTAATCAATGGACAGTCTTTTGGAGCAATTTTAGATTTACAAAAAAATTGGGCACAGAGTACAGGGAGTTCTCTTATCTGCCCGCTCTGCCTGCGTAGATTCTCCTGTTGTTGACATCTCGCATTTGTGCGGCACACTTGGTGCAAAGGATGAATCAATAATGATACATTATTATGAAGGCCATGGTTTACATTAGGGTTCACTCTTTGTTTTGTACAGCTGTATGCGTTTTGACAAATGTATAATGTATGCATCCACTGTCATAGTATCCAGAAGAGTGTTATTGCCCTAAAAATCCCCTGCGCTCTGTGTATTCCCCTTTCCTTCCCCCTTTTCTCCGAGCCCCTGGGAACTATGGTCTATTCAGACTGGCTTCCTTTACTCAGAAATATGCATACACGATTCATCTTTTTTATTTTATTTTCTTTCGCCTGGTAGCTCATTTCTTTTTATGGCTGAATCCTGTTCCATTGTGTGGGTAGATCACAGTTTATCCACTCATCTATTGAAGATGTCTTGGTGTCCTGTTTGCTCCCAGGTTTTGGCAATTATTAGTAAGCCTGTTGTAAACATTTGTGTGCAGGTTTTGGTGTGGACATAAGTTTTAATTTATTTGGGTGAATACCAAGGAGTATGATTGTTAGATCATGTGCTGGTAATATTTTTAGTTCTGTAAGAAACTGCCAAATTGTCTTCCAAAAAATGGCCATACTGTTTTGCATTCCCACTAATGATGAAGGAGAGTTCCTGTTTCTCTACATCTTCGTCGGCATTTGGTGTTGTCAGTGTTTTGGATTTTAGCCATTCTACTAGGTAGTGTTATTGTTGTTTTAATTTTAAATTCCCTAATGATGTAAGTCGATTATTTTTTCTTGTGTGATATATTTTTAATTCTTATTTTTAAAAATTTTATTTTGAACTAATTATAGACTCAGAAGAAATTGAAAAAAAAAACAACAAACCCCAAAAATCAAGAAGAAAGGAAGGAAGGAAGGAAGGAAGGAAGGAAAGAAAGAAAGAAGGATAGATAGAAAGGTCCTTTAATCCATCTTCCCCCAATGGTAATATCTTACTTAACTAGAACATTATAAAACTAGGAAATTGACATTTCACAGTACAATGAACTAGACTATAGACTTTACTGGGATTTCACCGGTTTCTGCATGCACTCATTCTATTTTTGTATGTGTTTACAGTTCAATGAAATTTTGTCGCATTATGTGGATGCATGTAACCATGACCACAGTCAAGCTACAGACCCGTTCCATCCCCACAAAGGCGTTCCCTAGCGCTCTGCCTTTATAGCTGCACACTCCCCGCAAACCCTGCCCTGCCCCAATCTCTGGTAACAAGTGGTCAGACATAGGATCTTAAAAAATATCCCTGGGGTTATTGATCCAGTTTTGTCTCTGCATTAGTATAGTTTGATTGTTATTGATTGATTCATTAATGTTCCTTTTCACTTTTTTTTTTTTTAAGATTTTTATTGCGGAATTGGGGGAGGGGAACAGTGCTGGGGAATTGGGAGAAGGGGAACAGACAAGTTGCTGTCCTTTCATTCTTCAATCTAGTTGTGGAGGACGTTGCTTCACTGGCCCAAGTTGGCACCATCATTGAGCTTTTCCCAGGCGAGGCAGATCAGTTGCCGGCTTCTGGACGGCCGCTCACTGCGGCTGCTGGCCACTCACGCTGGCTGCTGGCTACACACGGTAGCCCATGGCAACCCACTGCCACAGGGGCTGCAGCCTACGTTGTCGCCGGTGACTTACAGCAGCCCAGCTCCAGGTTGAGCTGTTGTTCAGCATCTTAGCTGTAGAGGGCAGTGTCACTGGCCCTCATATGTGGGATCCGAACCGGGGCCCTCTGGCATCCCAAGCCAGCTCTTACCCAATGCGTCACTCGGCTGGCCCCCTTTTCATTTTTGATATGTATGGGTCTAGTCTCAGGTTAGTTAGACTGAACACATGTATTTTCATGTGTATTTTGGATCTGGAGCCTTTTCTTCTTAGAAGTTAGGTATAAAGATATTTGCAGAATGTGTTGCAAAGTTTTGAATGGGTAACTCAGAAAGGTGCAGTTTCATGAACTTGAATAAAGTGAGAACTCTTTAGGAAGTCGTGACAGGCTTGACTTTAATATGTGTGTGCCTTTCTTCAGATCCTCAAGCACAGTCATTATTCCTCCATGCAACAGATAAATTAGGCCATGATTATTAGATGATCAAAACCTCACAAAAGGTTTATTCGCAAGTTCCTTTAAAGTAGTGATTGACTTTAGTTCATTCGAAACATGATTCAGTTTACCAAAACAGAATTTACAGATCATTTTTCAGGAGAAATACTGACTGTATTTACTAACTAGCAAATGATAATGCTTTGAGAAAGCAGAAGAATCATGGGAGAGGCAGCGCTAGATGGGCGGAGGAAGTTTAGTCATTGTGAACGGGCCTGTTTCAAGTCTGGTGAATGAACGCTGTTGGACAATAGTGCCGGAGGTGTTTACTTAGGGTGCTGGGAGCGCTTTCATCTCTGAGGTTTCCATGGGGAGAGAAGGGGCAGGCACTTCATAAGCCTCTGGTGATTTCTTCCCTTTTTTGTTTGAAGGAAAAGGAAGCTTGGCACGTTGTGTGTTGGCGTCTGCAATGCCCAGACTCCAGCCAGTGGTCACGTAAGAGGTTCTTGCATAACGGGAAAGTGAAATTTGTGCCAGGAAATTGTTAGTTAAATAATTAAAATGTAAAAACAACTGTATTCCCTAATTTTGGAGCAGCATTTCTGAACCTCAGTGCCACTGACATTTTAGGCCAGATAACTTTTTGTTGTTGGGGTCTGTTCTTTGTACAGAGGATGTTAGCAGCATATCTGGCCAATACCTACTAGATTTCAGTAGCACTTCCTGTCTAAGTTATGTCACAGAAAAATGCCTCCAGACATTGCCAAATATCCCCAGGGGGGCAGGGGAGGGAGAGTCACCCCTGTTTGAGAACTACCAATTTTATATATACATAAATTATGTGTATGTGTGGGTGCGTGTGTATGTGTGTGCGTGTGTGTGTG
>NW_017731594.1:648515-684138 GCF_001890085.2 Hipposideros armiger
GTGTGTGTGTGTGTGTGCACCAATGTTTTATATATAATCTTTTTGAGATTCAGCCATGGTTTATCCTTTTAACTGCTGTTTCTTCCGTTTCATTTAGACCATATGACATTTTATTTATCTATCAATGAACATGTAAATCGTTTTCAATTTTGCCATTAAAAATTATTCCTCTATGAATAGTTTTAGCCATGTCACCCTGAACATGTATGTGATTACCTTAGACATTGAATAAAAGCCACATAGATTTATTCAACTTTACTATAAATTACCAAATTGTTCTCCAAACAGGCTGTGTTAATCCCAGTTGGCAGTATATACCGTCTTGTCTCCTCCACCCTCTTACTGACACTTAATGTTGTGGAATTCTTTCATCTTTGGCCATCTGACTGATAGACATGGTATCTTATTGCTGTTTTAATTGACATTGCCCTGATTATAGTGAGTCATCTAGTTTTAAACCCAAAAGGACCTTTGGGATCACCTATCAACACTTGCATTTTAAAGATGAAAAAAAAAAAAAGATCAAGAATCGTTTTTTTCTTCTTTATTACTTTACTTTTCTTTCCTGAGAATATTTTTCTGTCTCATTGTTTTGTCATATTGCATTCAGTATCAAATCAAATTGAAACCATTCACATTCACAATGAAGGCAGGAAATGTATAAATGGAGAAAAAAAATGATAGATTTTGAGAGCATCGATTTCCCCGTTGCAGTATTTTTTATTTCCGTCAGCCACCCGAAGAAGATGGCTGTTTACTGAACTGATTACAGCTGGCATAGGGCCTGGACCAGGGAGGGCACTCCGGCATTTGCATGGATGATGGCAGGAACCCTACGATGTAATGAGCAAAACACAGGGTTCTAGAAGGAGCTTCAAAATCCCCCTCAAGCTGGGTGTTTTCTCATCTCCTCTGCAGCTGGAACTCGATTTCCTGATTCTGCCTGTAGCCGTGGTGGACCTGGGAATTCCTGATAAGAGAAGTGTTGACAGTACTCTTATTAGACGGGTTCCCCAGTGCACCTTGACCCACGCTTCCCAGGTCAGTCCTCTCGAGGGCAGCCTCTCAGAGGCCAGTTGTTAGGACCAGCAGGGCTGACCTTCTGGGTGGAGATGCCTCTGCACTGTCCCCAGAGGGACACGTGGGTTCCTCTGTAAGGCTGGAGATTGGAAGAGGTCCAGCCAGCCTGAGCTGTAGCTGCAACACTAATAAGGCCATCTTCCCGACAACTTCATCCCCATTAGAGAGCCTAGCATCCTGAGTCCCAGTAAACATGCGAAACATGATTTCAGTGCCCCACGCACAGGGAGGTTTAATTGCTATGTGATTGCCTAAAGATGTGACATGAAGGACGGATTGTCTACAAGCATAGCATTTGCGATTTTGTGCAATTCATTTCATCACAGAGATCAGTGTCCATCAAAGCGACCTGGAAGTATATTTATGTTACTCTGTGATTTGGAGGAATAACTGCAGATAAGCTTTTCTGAGTTCAACTTTGTGAGCTTATTTTTATGCTAAATGATGATCACAGTGCATGTTAATATTTTGTCAAGCTGCAAAATGTTTCTTGCCGAAAGAGACTCTGTTTATAGGCTTTTAAAAGCTACCACATGCGGGATGCTATAAAGTCCATTTATGGGTTCATTTCTTTTGTGACTCGTGTTTTGAGGAGGCATCTGTTGACGACATGCTATAGGCAGTATACTGTCTCAGTTGCTGGAGCTAGAAAGAGGGGTAACAGGGAGGCCAAGTGGAGACAAAGATGTGTGGACGTTTCAGCAATATGAAAGGAGATAGGTACCAGGTGATAAGGGGTGAGGAGGGAGAACTGAATAACCACTTTGGAGAATTTGTAAGTTTCTCCAAAGGCAGGACCTTCCTGCTGTGTCCTGAATAATGCCTGGGGGTGTGACAAAGGTGAGGGTGAGGGTGGGGCTGAGGCTGGTGGTGGGCTGGGTGGGGAGGGCCTTTCAAGCTGAGGGGACGGTATGTGCAAAGGCGGGCAGTTGTGAGAAATACTGACCTTTTGGGAAGAACTGTTGTTATTCATTATTGTTGTTTGGTCTGGATGTGTTGAAAACACCCGTGCCCTACTCATGGGAATGATTCATTCAGATAAAATTCCATTATCACCCCAAATTACGCTGTTTAACACAGCATTTCCGTCTCCCAGCTGGGGGCCCCATCACCAAGCTTCATTGATCTGGCCACAGTGACTTCTCTCCAGGGAATGTGTGCTCAGCAAATGCCTTTTTTCCAACCAATTTCATAAACGCCACACTTTTAGTGAGGACCCCTGATTATGTGCCCATTTGCATTTTATTCAGAAAAGAATAAAAAGAAAAAAAAAAAAGAAGGAAAGAGATTTGAGCCAAGCTCTAGGTGATCTTTTTAAGTAGATATTTTGGGGGTTTTTTTCATCAAATAACAATTATCCAGCTACAACCTCAGCCGATTTAAAATTACATTTTTAAGTCAGCCTTCCAGAACCTAGAGAAAACTGTAAAAGATCCAGAAAGCTTTTGTGACTGAAGTGTGATACTTCCTTCTGTTCACACTGAATTCAGAAACATTGTTGCGTTTCCACAGAGATGCTAGATCGGACTGGTTGGCCTTCAGGCCCTGCAGATGGGGATTGGTTGGACAATGTGTTCGTTATAAGAGAACCTTTGTGGAAACTGCCGGAAGGACCTGGGGATTTATTATTTACTAGGTTGATGCTTCCATTAACGCAGAGAAGCATCTGAAGGGTACTTTGTTTTCCAGAGATGTCATGATCAGAGGTAAAAATAACATGGGAACCCTAGGGATGCTCTAGAAAGCTGAGGAAGAGGCAGGAAGTGGCTGCGAGAGGGCAAGGTTGAGCTAAGAGCATGGAGGACCAATGAGTAATGGTGTGCCCCGTTGGAGAGCACAAAGCATGTGTAGGGAGTCCTGAAACACACGGGGTGAAGTCAAGGTGAAGGGCAGAGAGTGGCTTTTTTGAGTCCCTATAATGTTTATCCTGTGGGCTAAGCAGGCGCTTGTCACTGTTTGGGTAAATGTCCTCATTCATGTGTGGTAGGAGGCCTAGACTGACCGTTCAGTCACTTTTAAACTGTGATTTCACCAGCCCCGAGTTTCTAAAGATGAGCCGTGGGTTTCCCTGCAAGGAGAGTGACTGGGACAGAGCCAGCGGGGCTCTGGCCTCTGGCTTCTTCCTGGACAAGCATGCTTTCAGCTTCCTCACAAGTGAAGCCTCCTGGAAGGTTTCCTGTGGATAAGGCGTCTGCCCCTAAATTAAGGGTGACACTTCCTGGGTCAGATGAAGGCAAATGTGTCTTTCAATTTTAGGAGTCAACCTTTTGGACCAGAGGGAGATAAGACTGTTGGTCTCCGCCCAGGTGCTTTGCAAGATCCTTAGGGTTTTGCTTTGACAGCTTTACGGAATGCACTGGGTGAAAGGAAATTGGTCTGGTCCTCTGTCCTAAAGGAGGAGGCCTTTGCCACTTGTTAAGCGGTTTAACTCGTACTCCTCCTTGACGAGGAGAAGGTCTGGAGGTGGAAGATAAGATGGTCAGCAGCCTGAGTGTTACCCCGAAAAAAAGAAAAGCCTGATCTTTCTCGGCCTTTTCAAACACAGTTGATCAAAGGTCCTTGAGAAACTGAAAAGGACGATTTGTGTGCTTTTCTCGCCTTTCCTCCTTCCTTCCATGTTTATGTGAAATCTGTGGGCTTTTCAGGTGGGCATTTTATATCTGATGTAGTTATTTCATTGGCACTAAAAACTGTTGCAGGCTTTAAGAATAAATTTCGGTGAAAATGCTTTGGAGTCAGCATTTATGCCCTAAAGTGATTTTATGAATTTTGAGGAATAGAAAACTACATGTATAAACAAAATGAAACTAGGTCTGTGCTCCCGAAGGATGAATGGGTGATTCTGCTGCTGGATGAAGCTGACGTGGGGTTTTTTTTGTGTGTGTTGTTTGTGAAATAACTCCAGGTGCTTTGTAGTTCCTGCAGCTCATGGTGATGTATGGACAATGTGCCTGGGCTGATTGCAGCCCAAGGCCCCCCCTGATCCTTTCAGGTTTACTGGTAGATATTTAAAGAGAGGAACCCTGCTGGTACAAGACAAAGGACCTCAGCTCTCAGTGAGCTATGTTATCTGAGGCTCTACCTTTGTCACCTCATTTACAACACATCCTTCCAAAGTAGGCTTTAGCCCATCCTGCAGTAGATGACAGTGAAATACCAAGCTGGTGTGGCATTCAATAGCCAGGAAGCCGAGATGGAGCCGGAATCTCCCCAGAACCCTATTGTCCACCACATCCGTCGCTCCACTTCTCCAAAATTAATGGGCATTTCTCACATAAACGCAGGGGAAAGAGAATTATCAATTTTTGGCACTCTTTTTTTGTGCCAAATAATTTGCATACTTTAAAATGTTTAATCCGCACAGCAGCTCTAGGGGAAGGCTAGTTACGTGGAGTGCGGGTTACAGTATTATCCCCATTTTATGTCACAGCAAACTGAAGATTCCGAATTGTAGAGGAAACAGGTCCTTCAAGGACATGTGAGAATCTGTGGAAGCGGTTGGAGTAACAGTGCTATACGTAACTCCAAATAATATGACTTCTGGCCTCTGGGAACTTATAAAATTCCCCCGAAACAGTCCCTCAGCTGATTCCTGTTACAGATGGCACGACGCCATGTTGTTGTCCACACGCGTGGTGAATGCTAGTTTACCAGAAGAAAAAAAGATAAAGAAGCTCAGCCTTCCTTCCCACACATTTTCACAGGGGCTCACAGTGAAGTATGTGGGAGCCCCCTCTGCCTGCGTTGGGCCGGCGTTGGGGCTGGATGTGCTGGCACAGGTTAGCTGCTCACGGCTTCCTGAGAGTGGAGTCCAGCTCTGTTGAAAATGGATGGTTACTCAAGGAAGGACTCACTGGCTGAAGACATACAATTTAGATCGATATACAACAAAATTGCCTGACACCCCGCAGCCCCCTCACTTCCATAAGTCTTGGGAGAGAATTGTTCCCCTCCCTCTCTCCTTTCCTCCAAGAGTTTGTTGAGTAAGATGCATAAAGGACACGATTCCAGCCCTCATTGTCCTGTCCTGACAGTGGCCCTGGGGGCGGGAAAGGTAGCATATATATATATATATATATATATATATATAACTGACATATTTATCAGTTATGTGTCCAGGAGTGTGCCGGCTTGTGTGACCGCGAGCCCATGTAACGCTCACCCAGCCCTAATGGAATGTGGATTATTGGCCATGTTGATGAGGGAACTGAGGCTCGGAGAAGTTATGCGGGCTGCCCAAAGGGAACTTGCTAGTAAATGGACCTGAGGGATTCCAACTCTGTCTTCACAACACGCTGTCCAGAGCTGTGTCGGGGTGTGCATGCTACCATTCCTGTTACCCCACGTGTTCCCGATATATTGATCCAAAGATGAGCGGGACACTTCTCCCCTTGTTCTCAGCCTTTGATAACGGAATCTTCCTGTTTTGAGCACGAGGTATTGTAAGCCGCGTCACTCAAAGGAATAGAAAGATAAAAGAAGAAATGAAATGAAGAAAGTTTGTGCTCTGAAAGGCCATAAAAATATTTTAAGCTTCTCTTGGGCCTTATGTTACTTGTAATTTAATATATAATTAAGTGAAATAAAATTTAATTGATTAGACATTTGGCAGAACTCCTACCCTGTTCATTAGAGTTTAAGACTACGGCTAATTTTATGTTTCCAGTCAGTTTGTTTTCTTTCTAACGAAAATCCCTGTCTTTTGTCTATACCATGCGGTTTTTCTTAGGGTTCAGCCATCAGACTTAGACTAATGAATGGTGGCATGATGCAGTCATTTCCCCCCACCTTTTTTCTTGTTCAATGAAAGCATTTGCACTATGAATTTTCCTCTCATTATTCTTTTTCCTGAGACACATGCAATTTGTATATAGCATTCTCCAAATAATTAGTTTCTGGCCAACATGTATTGAACACCTGTGATATTCTAGTGTAAAGCAAAATGTGCATACCTAAAACTTGGAAGCAGGCAAAAGGATGATCATGTGTCCCTTTCAAGTTATATTGGATTATTGTTCCCCACCCAAGAATCTAATTCTCTAGGCCTATGTGCCTTTCTTTGATTTACTGTCTATTGTTGGTTAAGATATTTTGCAAGGCTATTAGGGAAGATGAATATCTAGATAAAATGGTGCAATACAAACGATTCTTGCCCATTAGAAAAGAAAATCCAAAAGTATAATAGTGATACCCTGCAAGGCATTAACCAGTTTTGTGTCTACTTTAGCGGTTATATTTTAGCATTCTTTCTTTCAGTGGCTATATATGAATGTCTCCTGTCCTATAATCCTCTGAAACAATTTTTCCTGTTGGTTTTTCCATTGAATTAAGTAGATTTTCAATATGTATTCATTTATGAATGTTATATTTGTATGAGGGTCATGCTTTTAATGTTTTCAGTGTTGCTTTACACTAGGAATACTATTATAGGCTTTCACCTGTGTCAACCAAAAACCAGGCTGGACAGTAGTTAAAGCTCCACAGAACGGATTTTACTCAGGAACTATTGCAATAGGGGAGAGGGGACCTCAGTATAGAACTGGGCTCAATTCCAAATACTACAAGGGAAAGGAAAGAAGGGATTTATAGCCAAGGAGCAGGGTGCAGGTCTGGGGTGGGGGTGGGGGTGGAATTACTAAGAGGAACCATCAAGGGTGGATGATTCTTGCTAAACAAACTAAACAAGATTCTTGCTGAAGGCAGGGCAGGGCATCACATATTCCCTGGGGGATGAAAGGGATGAGGAATCTGATCAGACCTCTGTCTGGAGGGCGATCAGATAGTGAGGGCGGGGATTCTCTCTAAACTGACTTGGCAGGATTCTTGCTAAAACTGGACTCTATAAGGACAGAGATGGAACCCATGGTCGAGCTTAGAGGAGCAGAAGGCTCAGAGGAGCCCACTAAAGTTCTGTCAAGGAGAGACTCTTTGTCCCATTCACTATGCAGTTTAATCTTCAAATAAATCCAGGTAGCTGACTTATCATTGTCTGCACTGCACTTAGGAAGGAACACAGGTTCAGGGGTGTTCAAGTGACTTAGAACCCGATGGGCAGGCCATAATGTGGAGGCAGCAAGTGAGTGCAGGTTTCTATGAATCGAGGTCCACTGCTGAAGACACTGGCCACATGACCCCGAAAACACACATTCTTCTCACCAAGGAGAGAGCAGTGACAACATGTGTCTGAGGGTGGCTCACTACGGTGCACAAAAGAATACAGAGAAATACAAGGAAGAAGTAAGTGAAGGAAGAAAGGCTGAGATTGCCTATCAAGGAACTATGATTCTATTATGCTGTTATGCTTTCCCCCCCCCCCCCCATAGATGAAAACTAAAGTGTGCAAAACATCGATGCAATTGTTTTTACTCATTGTTGCACTGGATGGATTTTAGTTGGAAAGTCCCCATCTCCTACCTCAGACCTGCATATTTGCTTATTGGGCGGATGTAGAGAAGTTGTTTACAATTAAAGCAGAGGTGCCTGCAATATGTTAATGAAACGAAACAAACGAAACAATCGGCAGAGGAGGAGAACTGTAATTGTTTCTGGCCCTGGCCAAACACTGGGTTTTCACCTTTCACTCTGTAAAGGTATAGTTCCTCAATGCTGTAGGGTGTTTTCAGTTTTTCTCAAGGATCTCATCAAGTTCTCAAAGTGGCTGTACTTAAAAATAAATACATGAGGGAGGGGTCTGCTATGAAGTTAAGCCAACAATAGGCTACCCCAACTCCAACATTACAGGAAATGATTAGGGAAGCAGAAGTGGTAGGTGGCAGTGAGAGAGGCAAAGATGAGCAAGTCTTAAAACGTCTCTCTTGTACTGTAAATCTACTCCCAGCTATACCCACCAGAATCTCCGCAGCAGGTAACGTTAGAAACTCAAAAGTAATTAAAATACTGGGGCTGCAACTCAGCATGCCGCGCTGGTATCCATAATAACAGCAAACTCTGTCCTCGAAATACCCTGCTAACCAGGATGAGTGTAAATTCACTAGGATTCGGAATTTAAAAGGCTGGGAAATTGGTTTTGTGCCTGGAAATGCCCAGTTAGCAACACCTACTGTGGTTACATTCTGGATCCTGATTAAAAACACCCCCAACTCCCGTCCACTTTGTCCAGAAGCCCTCTGGGCCCTGCTGGCAGTTCCCTCTCCTCCACTTCTCACACCCCTGCAAGGTACCACGGAGACGGCCTCCTGTGTTTCTGTGGAATCTGGTCCCTGTTTCCTCCACTCTGTTCCTGCTCCAGATGAACCCTCATCAGCCCCTGGTCAGGAAGATGGCTGCAGCCGGCTCCTCAGAACATCCCGTGTACCTGCCTTTCCTTTTCACTTCCTCCTCTTCCCCTCCGCAGATGGGCTCTGCAGATTGCTATAAAAGCATCTGCATGACCTTGCCACCTGGCTTCACACCTGTTAGTGATTCCTATGGCTTACAGGATGAGGCACAAACTCCTCTGAGCACACCAAGGCCGTTCTGATGCAGCCCCCAGCCACTGTGTTCTCCAGTCTCCCCTTTCCCGCAGCTCACGTTTGCTCCATCTGGTCTGGGACCGCTTGACGTGTGCTTTCAGGCAGAACATGCTGGACTGCGTTGAGCCAGCATTTCCTGTGCTGGACTGCTTTCCTCCCAACCTGGACATGGTCAAGCGCCCCCTTGACAGTGCACTGTAGGTGCTGGTTTATAACACTTCTGCAAGGGACCATGCTGTCCTTTGGGGCAGGGCAGTGTCTCATAGAGATGGGTGTCCCTACACTTAACAGGGAGAGGCGTCCATACATGTGTACAGCTTGAATGAATGAGTGAAATGAAAAAGTTAATGCATCTGACCTCTATTTAGCTATGGAAAAATTGTGTGAGAAGGGCCTACGGTACTCTGTTATTTGTCCACAAAAGCAGGTCATCTCTCTCCTTTCCTTTTCTCTTCTTCAACCCATCTCTGTACATGTATCTATCTCTATAAATCAGTTGTCACTGCCATCACTGCAGTCCCCTCCAGGAGGAGGCAGAGCAGTGGAGCAGAACCTGAGAGATGGCAGAGAAGGTCCAAACCAAGTGTGCCCAGGCCCTCCCTAGCTCAGCTTGTCCTTGGGATAGGCAGGCCAATCTTCATGGACTTGTGGGGATGTGAGCATGCACACACACACACACACACACACACACACACACACACACACACACACACACACACACACACACACACACACACACACACACACACACACACACGCATACACGCACACACGCACACCCAACCAAACCGGGGAAAACAAATGGACATTACTGGCAATGAGACAAATCAAAGTCATGCAGCATCTGCTAACGTACAAGGAAGAAGATGCAGTATCACCTTTCTGTGATTTTCCTGCCAAAACATTCATAAACTGACCCTAATCAGAGGAAGCATCCGACAAGGCCAAATCGAGGGACTTTATACCAAATAAACAGCCTGTAATCTTCAAAACTGTCAGGGTCAAAAAAATCAAGGAAAGACTGATGGCAGTGTTTTACACTGAAGGAGACCAAAAAAGACATATCAACTATAAAAGCATTTTGTGATTCTGGACTGGTTGCTAAAAAGTTCATCATTGGGACATTTGGCAGAATCTGAATGGGGTCCAAGGAGCAAATGCAATTTGTATTAAATGTTCATTTCCTGCTTTTGATGATTGAGTTGTGGTGATGGAGGAGAAGGTCGTTGTTGGAGGAAGTGCACGTTAAAATATCAGTGAGGGAAGGGGCTTCAGGTGGTTCAGAAAGGAAGGGTCATTGTACTATCATGTGATTTTGTGTGTGTGTGTGTGTAAGTTAATTTTTTTGAAAGAAAAAATCAATAAATAGAATTGGACATTTCCATGATGAGACGTGATTCGCTCTGTATTATATGCTGATGGAATCGTGCCGGAAGAGGGGCCTTGGTATTCCTTGAGAAGAACTGGGGAAGGAGAGGTGGTAAAGCCCAGGGGTACGGCCATGAGCAAACCAAGCTGCAGCCTGTCTCAACAGCCTCAGCTGGTGGCCTCATGTGAAAATAGCCTCAGAAGACAGACTGTCAGCAGGAGAGCAGAGGTGCCTCCCAGGGGAAGGTGCAGTTAGCAGGTTTCTAGGGCCTGGGGAGCAAGATACAAGATAGACAATTTCCTGTGAGAAATGCAAGCAAGGCCAGTGGCACTCTTTGACTAGCAGATTTCCTCCCAGTAGCAAACTGCAAGGGGAACTGGGTAGCAATCAGGAGGTTAGGTGTGTAAACAAGGAGTCACAGTGATGAGAGCTGGCCAGATGGTCCAGAAGCGTCCCATCCTGCAGGGGAGCCTCACTCACACTTGGCTGTGGGGCGCGGAGGGTGGGGTTGCCCTCCCTTGAGTGGAGCTGGGGTGGCCTCTAGGCTCCAGTGTTTGTCTGCTGTCATGGCTGGCCACCTTCCTGCTTCTGACTGATGTGTTCTTTCTTTAGAGATGGTGATGGCCTCAGCCAGGTTGAGGACTCTTTCTTTTTTTTAATGTGGAATATATTTACCGTATTTGCCGGCGTATAAGATGACTGGGCGTATAAGACGACCCCCTAACATTTCCACTCAAAATACAGAGTTTGTTATATACTCGCCGTATAAGACTACCCCCTCTTCTGACCATACACCCAGTATGGTATCGCGATTCGCGATTTTGCGCTATCATACTGGGTGTATGGTCGGCTGTGTGCGATTTTGCGAGTGTGGTAAAATCGCATAACAGCAAAATCGCATAACAGCCGAGCATACACCCAGCAGCGCTGCTGATGCCTGAACGGTATGTGGAATGAAGTGGGCGGGCATCGGGAGGCCACTATGGCACGGGGCAAGCACTATGGGCAGTCTATCTGAAGTGTACCTGGCGTATAAGACGACCCCCCACTTGGAGGCATATTTTTCAGGGCCAAAAAATCGTCTTATACGCCGGCAAATACGGTATTTCCATCTTAAAATAATTGTTCAAAATCTCAGGTTGAGGAATCTTGAATGTCTTGGCATGTCTGTGATTCTGTGTTGGTTCCTTCTGGGTGGGCTTCATACGTGCGCTCCCAGAGGCATGTACCACTGTATGTGGGCTCCTTCGAGAGCCTCGGCACCACTTCCGGCCACGTGGGAACTTGGGTTCGAGGCAGGCTGCTGTTGTCTACTGTAGCACCTTCCCTCTTTTCTGATTATTTTTTTTAAAGCCTGCAGCCGTATAAAAGGGAGAAAAGACTTTTTTTTTTTTTAAGGCTTACCTTCTTGGACTATCTTATTATCTCTAGAGTTCATTAACTTCTCTAGCTTGCAGGCTTTCCTTTAGAGAGTTAGCCAAAATGGGTATTTTTTCCCTTTTGAGAACAGTGACCCCTGCTTTGAACCAGGTATTCGTTGGTGCAAAGTCCATGCAGGGCTGTTGTACTTGTGATTAGAGTTCCCTTTCTGCAACTGACTCGGGCTCTCCCAGTGGTGAGATCCAGCCCCGCCCCGCCCCCTTCCATCGCCTGTCTCCTCTTCTTTGTCACACAGGTGGCCTTATCTCCTCCGGGGTACTGGAACTTAGCCCTGGAACCTATGGTCCCAAATGGCTCCTTATGTAAAAGCCATTTGTTTCCTGGTGGGTATGACTGGAGTTGCCTAAACCTTGAGACTCTTGAGTGTGAGAGCCTGTTTCTGAAGAGATGACTGAAACTTGACACGTGGCGTACACGTTAGCCAGCGGCCGCGAAGCCACGGTTCTGTGTGGCTGGCTCATCGGTCAGAGACCAGCCAAGAGGGTCCGTGTTCTTCCATGAGGGCTGAAGGCGGTGGATGCACTCAGGCACAAACCCTGTATCCTTTTGGAAAAGAGTTAGAAGGTTGTTTTGATTTTTGCAAAGGAAATGTGTGTACATCTATGGACTGGCCCACACTGGCCTGACACTAAGGGTCATCAGTTTAGTGTGATTTCATATTTTGTTTTCTCCTTGGCCCAAACCATTATAAGACACTTCATACAAATGCCTTCGTAAGTGATAACCACACATTTCCCAGAGCACGCCTGATGGGGTGTTTATGTGCTGTGCACATGGCACGACACGTGCAGTCAGGGACAAGGAACAGCATCCACATGGTCACCAGGTCAGCTGCTGAGTCCCAGCTTGGCCATCTGTGCTCCATGGCAGATGTCAGCAACCAGACCGTCCTCTCATCTAAAAGTGCTGCTGAGTGAAGAGCTCATGGCCGTTCGCACCTGCTGGATAGAAACAGGAGCTCGGAGGGCGGGGCGGGAGTGCCTGCAAGGCTCAAGGAGCAGACCCTGGGTTTTCATTTGCAAGCAAAACCCAACCAAAAGCGCCATATGAATTCTGGCACTAGGCTTGGCCCCTGTTGGATGATTTTGCTGGGTCAGCCGCTATGATGAGCACCAGACCCTGTGGACCAGGCAAAGGACTAGACATAGAATCACCTGAAACAGGCTATTCAAAGCAGGTAGGGTCTGCTTAGGGACCTGTAACGTTCACTTTCATTCTATCTCTGGCCCTCTGTGCATCTGGAACTCAGGAAAAAAAACTACACAAAACAGCAGGCTGTAACCAGAAATGTGCTCCGTGGGCTGCCCTAAGTAATCCGTGCCTCTGTCAGTCCGAGTTCCTATTTGATGGGAAGAACTCTGCCCTCTC
The DNA here is from genome assembly GCF_001890085.2 of Hipposideros armiger. NCBI lineage: Eukaryota > Metazoa > Chordata > Mammalia > Chiroptera > Hipposideridae > Hipposideros > Hipposideros armiger. Next base: position 661,245 of record NW_017731594.1, read on the forward strand.
CGGCTCTGCCAGGCTTTCCCCTGGTGAGGGGGCGTGGGCTCGATGTGAAGCTAATCTTTTTCCACGCAAGTGACATGAAGCTGACAGCTGTCTCAGGAAACGCTCCCTGTAATGGGCTTCGGGTCCCTGCTCAGGCAAAAGGCAGATTTTTTACTCCCAGTGACAGCTGCAAAGTACAGATTTATGGTGGGGCACTAGCTCTGAATTCCAATTACCATTTGAGTTTCAAAAGAGTCCACGTCTCCATGTCTCTCGTGCATTTTTACAACTTGCCGCTGTGACAGCCGATACACAGTCATTCCCCTGCTGCTAATATTTCTGACGGAATGATTTGCAGAATGAGAGCACAGGTGATGCGTACTTAAGGCTTTGCTCCTTGGGGAATGAAAGTGCTGGAAATCCGCTCTGAATTTCAAGAGGTGAGAAAGGTGGGTGGAATGAAGAAGGCAATGAGTTTGGAAGCTGGGTGACACCCAGGAGGCTGTGGACAACATGTGTTTTTGTTTCTGTTTACAAAGAGTAATATTCGTTTTGGAGAGCAGCTCTCCCTAACGAGGGCAGCATGTGCCAGAGAGTTAATAAAGGACTTTGGGGACACCTGTGCTCCATGCTTTACGCATGCCCAGAGGTGGAGGTGGAAGCCTTCAGTTCTAGGCCAAGTCTTGACAGTGTATTTCCTAGGGTTAAAGGATGGCTGGAGTTGCTATTGTGGGAGTGGAATATTGAGCACCTGGAGAGTAGAATGTCCCCTGAACCCAAGCTATCATTTACACAGAGCAGCAGGCTGGAAAGTGTTGTCTTCCAACTTGACAAACTGTTACTCTTAGAGACCCTGGTATCGCTGGGGTGTTTTAGCAATGGATTGAAGGGTACAGATTTCGTGTAAGAACTTTCATGTCTTCTGTTAGTGGAAATACACGTGTCTGTCCACGTGTACCTCAGCACAATGGAGGAAAACAATCTAGACATTTTAAAATAGATATTTAAAAACATTGCCAAGACTCCTTAGTGCCTTAAAAAAAATATCATCCTCCTTCTGAACTTTGAAAGTCTTTTTCTCCACACATAAAGGAAAGGTCTTATGTGGCTGTTTTGCTTCATGTGGGCTGGTTTTATTTTGGACTCTTTGAAACCCAGAGTGAAGGCTAACATTCTGCTGTGTGGAGAAGTGAAAACAAAAGGAACGGCCAGGTTTGGGTTGTGCTAAATTAAAGTGATGAGGCACAGATAACAGGGCACAGCCGTACCCACAAATTAGCCCTCTCTAATTTGCTGTGGCGGAAAGTACTGCTTTGCTGTTGCATAGTAATTTCTTTCTTGAATTAAAAGTTTAAAGAAGAAAGTCTAGTTCGCTCAAAAGAGAAAACCTGGAAAACCTAAGCCTTTCAGTATGAAAATGGCCCCTGGTTCCCTGGATTCAGGGAATTGTTTGAGCAAGCCCTGCTTCAAAAATGTGTAATTTTTTTTTTGGCTGTATTTTTAGAAGCCACATAGTGTGTGTTGGATTATTTTGTGTGCTATTGGGTTGTTGGAAAAGTCATGACGCATATTTGCGACAGATGGCACTAGTTCATTTTTGGAAGTACTAGAGTCATTTGCATCTATGTTATTGCTATGTCATTGGACAGTTGACAGTTCTAGCTTCATTCTAAAAAAAAATTGAGTGATTTGGCTGAGTTTTGGAGATTTTACAGCAAGTTGAAGATGGAAGACCAAACTGAATTTTTGCCATATTTTACTGTTTTAGTCCATAAAGGGAAGAATGTGCGTCAAGCTTGTGAAAAGTTGCATAAAGTTTACAGTGACAATGCTCTACAAGAACGTCAGTGCCAACGATGGTTCACGAAATTCCATGCTGGTGATTTTGATCTCAATGACTCTCCTCAGTCAGGGAGGCCCACTGAGGTTGATGACAAAAAAATAAAGGCATTGATCAAGTCAAACCCATGTTGCACGACACAAGAGATTTCAGAAACATTGAACATCCATCATTCAAGCGTTCACGACCACCTGAAGAAGCTGGGATACGTAAGCAAGCTCGATATTTGGGTTCTGCATGAACTCAAAGTTCATTTGGCGGCACGTATAAACATCTGTGATATGCTCATTAAACGTGAGGAAAACGATCCTTTTTTGTAGTGACCGATAACTGGTGATGAGAATTGGATTGTTGACAACAATGTGGTGTGCAAACGGTCTTGGTCCCAATGTGATGATTTGCCTCAAACGATATTGAAATCAGACATTGATCAGAGGAAGGTTATGCTCTCAGTGTAGTGGGATTTTAAAGGTGTTGTGTTTTTGAAACTCCTACCAAGGAACCAAACAATCAATTCAAATGTGTACTGTCAGCAATTGGATGGTTTGAATGAATCCGTCATCCAGAAATATCCAGAGCTTGTTAATTGTAAAGGAGTTGTGTTCCATTGCGACAACATGAGACCACACACACGCTTGATCACCTGTCAAAAATTACTGGAGCTTGGATGGGATGTGTTGCCACACCCACCATACTCACGTGACCTTGTGCCATCAGACTTCCACTTGTTTCACTCTCTTCAAAACTCCTTGCGTGGTATAACGTTCAATTCAGATGAGGCTATAAATCAGCACCTTGTTCAGTTTTTCGCAAATAAAGACAGGTCCTTCTATGAACGAGAAATTATGAAACTCACTGAAAGATGCAAAAGGTTATCAAACAAAATGGGCATATATCATTGATTGATCTTTGTTCTTTATATAAATAAATGACCTTTGAAAAACATAGACAAAATACATCATCACTTTTCTGACAACCCAATACTTAAAGGCATCCTTTTCCTATGGTTCTGTTACAATTCAGAATGTCTTTTGTGTGCAGCAGGTGGCAGCTGTATTTTGTGTAGTCTCTTCTGAAAATAATGTGCCATCTCATTACAGATCATGGATTTCTGATGGGTGAGGGGTGAAAACATCCAAGGATATTTTCTCAAACTTCCCTTTAGTTCTAGGCAGTCACTCTGTATGGGTGGGGAGCCAAGACGACATTTGGATTCTCCAGCCACAACATGTTCCTCTGCAAATTATATTTCTTTTCCCCAAACTCAACTTCCCAGAGGCTGAGATGTAGTCATTCTTTGAAATGTGGTGGCACATGAATTATTATACAGATGCTTCTCAACTTTCAATGGGGTTACATCCTGATACACCCATTGTAAGTTGGAAATATTGTAAGTGAAAATGCATTTAATACATCCAACTTACATCATAGCTTAGCCTGGCCCACCTTACTCGTGCTCAGAACTCTTCCCTTAGCCTACAATGGGGCCGTTATTTTGAGTTTCATCTCAAGAGTCATTACGTTCCTCCTTGTCTTCTCACCAGAAGCAGGGGAACAGATGGGAGTTTTGTAGACATGATGGGATATGAAAACACAATGTCCAATAAACACTGACAACACAGTACACTGTAGGGTATCAGTTATTTACCCTCGTGGTGGCCCAGCTGACCAGAAGCTGTGACTTACTGTTGCTGTCCAGCATCATGAGACAGTATCACACCCCATATTGCTAGCCCTGCAAAGATCAAAATTAAAAATTCTGAGTACAGTTTCTACTGACTGCATATCACTTTTGCACCATTGTAAAGGTGAAAAATCGTAAATGAAACCATCCTATATTACAAAAAATATTTGCTACATAGATTGTAGAAAAAAGTCAAGATTATTTATTACAACACTGTAAAAAATTGCTATTCATGATCATTTATCTTTTGTTTCCAGTTTCTGTGAATATTTGCTCAAGGAGAGACCCATTGCCTCCATATCAGGTTGTCCTTCTTTGGGTTCTGACATTTTCACCCTCATATGACTGTTTAATTCATCATGATTCATTCCACACTTAGACATTTAAGGTGTTTCCTAAAGTGTGTTTCATAGATGATTAATTGACATGATGGTTCAAGGGTTCCAGGGTCAAATAAATGTGAGAGACACTAGGATAAGTAAAGCCAACACACTGCTGTACTGAAGGACTTTTCCAGGCTTTTCCAGACATTTCCATGCAAATGTGCTTTGTGACTTGTCAGGACAGTGACATCAGGCTTCCCATAGGAAGGGTACTTGGAGAACACTGCCTCAAAGTTTGGCTCTACCTGCCTATTATGGGTTGAATTGTGTCTCCCCCGCAAAAAAACATATGTTAGAGTCTCATGCACCCAGTTGTTCAGAATGTGACCTTATTTGGAAATAAAGTCCTTGCAGAGGTAATTAGTAGAGATGAGGTCATACTGGAGTAGGGTGGGCTCCTAATCCAATATGACTGGATAAAGGGGAAATTTGCTTACACACACACACACACACACACACACACACACACACACACACACACACACACAGCACTCCGTGAAGATTGGAGTTATTTGTGTGTATTTGCATTCATGTCTTCTTTTGTGTGCAAACGGTTTTATTATAGATTAGAGTGAAAGAAGTAATTTGTTAGGGTCAAGTTTCTGAGGCAGCCTTTTGAGTAGATGTAGAACTTAGTGTTTTCCTGACAAATGAACAAATGGAAAATTTCCAGTTTCTAGGCAATCTTAATTATTTTGCTCACTCTTGTTTATAAATGTATCTTTCCTAATGACTTGCACTTTTTATTAGCATTTTTATCACTTCACTGATCTTCTTTGAGTGTAAGTAATTAAATGTGTATTATGGGGTGCTGATTGCTTCTGTCTCCCAGAAATTTTTCAGTTGAAAACCTAATCTCAAAGTGATGGTATTTGTAGGTAAGGCCTTTGGGGGGGTAATTAGGTCGTAAGGGTGTGGTCCTCGTGAATAGGATCAGTCCCTTAGAAGAAGAGGCCAGAGACCAGTCAAGATGGAGGAGGTAAACGCCGTGCTCACCTCCTGTTAGGACTACATCAAAATTACAATTACACTACAGAACAACCATCACTAAGAATCATTTGTAAGGAACATATTCCATATATACCACAAGTAAAATATAGAAACCAACAAAACCTATATATTTCACAATTTCCCTAAAACTAATATTAATTTAAACATTGCCTAAAGTAATCTTCAATTAGATCCTTTTCTTGTGACACATGTTATAAGATAAAAAGGGAAAGTACTGGAAACATTATACTCAGTAAAAAAAAGGAATGATTAAATAGGTAGAAAATAATGATGAACCCTCACATAAAACTTCTGAAAATGTAACAAAAACTACAGGTAGTGGTTTAATTTGTGAAATACTGTGAGATTTTGGTGTCAAATGCCCTGTAACATAAATGACAAGCAAAAATTCATGAGCTCACCATCCAAGGGCTAAAGTTGACGTCCCCATTAATGTGACAAGCCAACTACAAGTGACTCCTAATATGAGGTGTGACATCACTCCTGTCATATTTCTGATAAAAATCCATAACCAGAATCTCATTGCGAGGAGATGTTAGACAAACCCAAATAGAGGGACATGCTACAAAATAATTTTTACTCTTGAAAAAGTGTCCTGATCACAAAAGACAAAGAAAGTCTGAAGAACCATCCTAGATGGAAAGAGACCAAAATGATAGATAACTCAATGCCATAAGTGATCCTAGGTTGGCTCCTGGACCAGAGAAAGAAATGATTTGATCTTTTACAATAAAGGACATTATTGGGACAATTAGTACAATTTGAATAGGGCCTGTAGATTATGCAATAGTGTGATATCAATTGTAATTTTCTGATTTTGGTAATTGTGCTGTGATTATGTAAGTGAATGTTCTTGATCTTCAGAAAAACACATTGAAGTATTCAGGGTAGGGGCCATAACATCTGGAACTTACTCATGTACACTCAAAGGGGGGGAAAAACTGTTCTTTTTTTCTCTATGCCCCTAGGTTCTCCAGAGGTGGTTCTCCCTGCAAATTAGACTGACAAAAGGCAACATAATGAGAGAAAAACAATGAGAAGTTTATTAACACATGCAGCATGCTTACATGTGGGAGAAACTTGGTGATGAATAACTCTAAGGGGTGGTTAGAACTTGGGCTTATATATACCATCTTAACAAAGAATAATACATTTTAGAAAAGTAATAAGACAAAGGAAAAGGTTTTATTGGCTTCAAAACCTAAAGGGTGGCAAATTGTGGAAGGTAATATAGGGGGGAACTAATGGAAGATTAGGGTTCATTTAATAAGTTTGTTTGTATAGATCCATCTTGATGCCCTCTCATCTCAAGTGATAAGGTTATAATCTCCTTCTTGTATGGGAAGCAGGCGACATCTTTATAAGGGAAATGTATGTTCTGTTTTCAGGCAGAGAGCAGGAAGTTCACCCTGTGTCTGGTTTTAAAAAAATTGCCTTCAGGGTCACAATAATCCTTATGCTAGAGTGGCATATTTGGGGTGGCATACTCTGAACTCCTTCACAGTTTAGGAAAAAAAAATAATACAAGAAAGAGAGATAAAACTACTGTGATAAAATGTTAGTATTTCGGAAATCTGGATGAAGGGCATATGTCATATTCATTGGAACTTTTATGTTAAGGTTGACACTTATTTCAAACTATGAACTGTACGTTGAGTTTAGGAGAGGACATTTTATTTTCTCCAAAATTTCAGAACCACCTTTAAGCCATCCGTTTCTAAGTAGCAGGAAGAAGGCCTTGCTTTCTTTCTTCTTTTTTTTTTCTAAATGTAAGCATTTCTGAGATTGCCTTAAATTTATATCAACTAGCTAAAAATATTTCAGACATTGTCTTATAGCCATAGAGCAGTGAGTGTTGACGTGGCAAAAGAACCAGTTGGAACAAAGCAGACCAGAAGGAAGGATTTGTCTAATGCTGAACTTGTCTTAAATTGCCTTTTAAGTTCTTAAATAGAAAACGCATGATTTAAAATATTTTATTCATACTGTTCGTAAACTCCCCGATTGGCCCCCGCCCTTGTTATTGAATGCGTTTTAAAAGAGGAAATCAACATTTATTAAACAGTGAGAAATTCACTGTGGAGGGGATTTCCTGAATAGTGAGAGTGATACTGTACTAGACGCGTGTCAAAGATTCTCTCTGCCCTCGTGGACCAGCAAGAGGCAAGAATACTGAACACTAGATTTCTCATGTTCTACATGTCAATTTACCTGGACATTAGTTTGTATATGGTTTAAGTTTGACTCTTAAAAATAGTGGTATTTCTGTAAATTTACATTTTAGAGAAATCACCCATTGTTATTATAAGCAACCTGGGGGCTCCCTTGTCATTTGTCACTTAAGAAGAAGTAGCTAGTTTCCGCAGAGTGCAGCGTTGTAGGTTCCCGGCTACTGTTACACAGATGTATGTCCCCTTTGCGAAGAAGAGTTTTGCCTCTCTCGCTCTGCTCTTTTTATTGGAACTTGGATAAACTGGCTTTAATAATTATGACCAATCTACTAAGAGGCACGGTACACTGTTTTAGAGAGAGCAGTTCTTTTCTTGGTAATACTGGGCTAAAGAATGGACATAGGCCGTGACGTTGGACATGATCTGGGGTCTGTCCTCACCCTCCAACGGCTGTATAACCTTAGACAAGCTACAGCTGATCCTCATTATTTGCAGATTCATATTTGTGAATTCACCTGCTCAAGAGTATTTGTAACCCCAAATCAGTACTTACAAATGCTTTCAACCTTATTCTGGGCTATGCATGGAGCGGTGAAAGCTTTGAGTCACCCTGTGAGCGTGCTTCCAGCTGAGGCCGAACAAGGGGCCACTCTGCCATCCTGTGTCAGCTCTCATACTACCAACAAGCGTCTGTCTTTTTCCTGGCCTGCTTACTGCTATGCAACCCACTGCAGCAGAGGCTGCAGCCTACGCTGTCGCCGGTGACTCACAGCAGCCCAGCTCCAGGTTGAGCTGTTGTTCAGCATCTTAGCTGTNTAGCTGTGGAGGGCAGTGTCACTGGCCCTCATATGTGGGATCCGAACTGGGGCCCTCTGGCGTCCCAAGCCAGCTCTTAACCAACACGCCACTCTGCCGGCCCCAAGTATCTGATTTTGAAGCTGGCTGGTGAGGCAGGGAAGATGTCTCTGAAAAGGAGACATTTAAACCAAGATCAGATGAGCTTTGGTTCAGAAGAGCTTTCCAGGTAGAGAGTGAGGTAGCAGAGCCTGACCCTTTCTAGCCAGACTTTAGCAGCAGAAAAGTAACAAACAAGGAAAGAATGATGCCAGAGGAGGTCAAGTTAAGGATTTAGGGAGCAATGGGAATCCACTGAGGGCTTCAAAGTAGGGAGGTAGTAAGGTATTTTCCAAGTCCTCTGTAGTGTATGGGGTTGGGGGTGGAGGGTCGAGCAAGTGCATGGCAGGGCCCAGTTGGACGGTTACTGGAGGAGGCCCAGGGGAGGTAGAAGAAGACTGGGAGAGATACTTAGGAGGTCAGATCCTGCTGGTCTTGACAATGGATATGAATGTGTGGGGCGAGACGAGGCTTAGTAGTGATTCTCAGATTGCTTGAATAGAGGTTCCACTTTCTGCAAGAGGAAATGTTGAAGGAAAAACACTATGGGGAGCAGAGTCAAGAACTTAGCAAATTAGATATAAGTATATTTACATAGAAGACTGTGCAAATATTAGCTTCCTTTCCCCTTTTTGTTCTGGCCATAGCAATTTTTAAAATAATGTCTGTTGTTTCTCTCTCGCTGTCTTTCTCTCTGTGGGTTTGTGTGTATTGGCGCCCACATTTGGTCAGCATTCTTTCATTGTTCGTATCAATTTTCTGCACATTCTTTCGCACACATTAGTTGGAAGTCAGCAAACACCCACCTCCTGAGCTCTGCCACTGTTGGCAAACGTTAGCTGTTTACTCGATCCAGGTTTCCGATCCGCCTCAGGATGCCAGGAAGAGGGGGAACCGGGGAACGGATCTGGTCCAGGTCCTTGCACCCGCCACAGAGTGCCCCCGCGTTGTCCTTTCAATGTCGCAGTTCTTCATTGTACACACCTGAGCTCAGCTGCGGCTCCCATGCAGGCTGGCTCCCCAGGCCAGCACGACTGGGATTGTGGTAGCGCTCTCCAGACCCTGGTTTTGAACTTGGGGTATGCTTCTCACTTCCCCTTCTGTCTTTGAAAGCTGTTAGGAGGAAAACGTTCCCTCTACCTAATTAAGTTCAAATACTCTGGGTCCTGCCATTTAACCGACAAGAAACAGACAGACAGGAGAAAAGGTTTGTTTACATGTGCATGGAGGAGTGCTGAGTAACTTGCTGAACAGGCAGAGGTAAAGGTCACATACCAACTTAATAAAAAAAGGGCGTGGCTTTAGAGCTTCTGTGCGAAAGCATGGAAAATTTGGTTGGGCTTTTTGATGCTATTGGACAGTTGAAGTCATACTTTCTGGTGGTAAGGGTCAGCCTATCAAGGGGAGGTCGATGACAGCCGTGCAGTGTTTTATGGAGCCCCTCTTACGTTTAGGTAATTTTCTTACTTTACCTGCTGATCATTCTGATGCAGTCCATGTAGAGTAATTTTAATACCACTTGGGTGGGCTGTTAATGAATGCCTTCAGACTTTAGGTTTCTGATTGAACAATCCCAACCCATCAGAGTCAAATTAAATTGAATGTCAGAAGGAAGGCGTCTGGATTCCCTTTTTCCTGGCAGCTCCTTTATCCGTATGCAAATTTGTCTACCCAGTAACCTGATCTGCCTTCCAGGGGATACTGGGAGGGGTAACCCTTCTCAGGTCACAAAACATCACTGCCCACCCCCAGCGGTACTGGTTCATCGCTCATTTGCATAATTATGTGAGGCCACCATGGTGACTCATCTCTGAACTCAGATCTGCTTCTAGCGTCTTAACTTGATCCACCCAAAGACACATATCGCCTGGCAGCTTCCTAAGACCTGCCACATCCCTTAGGTACACAGATTTTTAAGTAATAGAGAATTAAGAGATGCTGTGCAGTACAGGTTCACTGATTTTTTTTTGCAACTTTTTATCTGGGAGAAATGAAAATCTTTCAAAAACAGTGGACATTGGGTCAAGGCTTTGATCAAAGGTTTATCCCTTTCTTCTTGGGCAGCATAAATTGGCGCTTTTGGGTTAGGAACAATTTGATATCTGTTCACTGGTTCATAAAAACAGGAAGGTGTCTCTTCTTTTCCAGTTACCATGTTTTTGTAACCTGTGAAGATGTGATTATTGGGTGCTTTTGAGTCCTGCTTTGCTTCCTAAGAGAGGAAGTATGAGAAGAATCAGGGAGCTGAGAACAAAGAACCAAAAATGACTGTGCAGAAGTTCTAGATCTTTTAAAAACAATGAACTATTATTCATTTTATCTGGCAAGTGGTCATGATGCCTTGGATACCGTGTATCGCGCTTCTTGCAAGACTTCCAAAAATGTATGAATAAGTTCTTGACAACACGGAGAAATGGCGCAGATACAGCTGGACACACATGGTTGCATAATAACAGCAAAGCGACAGCAGCCACCTCCTCCTCTTCCCCTCCTGGGTCTGCCGGGGTGTCCGAGGCGCTGGCCTCCAGCCAGGCTGGTCCGTCATGGCCAGTGTGCATTCTGACTGGCTGTTGTGCACCCTGTGCTGGTGTTCAATATTTCAAATGTGAGCTCAGAATATAATAAACTAGAGCTCTTTAAAAAAGCCGGCCGAAGCTGGTCCAGGGGCAGATTTGCCCTTTGGGAACGTCATACATGGGACCCCCTATGTAATTAAAATGAAAAACAATCATAAACTCAGCGTCAGGAAATCCAACACAGTGCACATTTTCCCGTGATGGTGACTTCAGCATGTTTTTAGAAATAGTAAGCAGCACACTGTGTTTTATGTTCTCATTGATCGGATGCTCTTGCTTTGCTGGCGCCTTGAACAGGAGCCTCTGTGAGCTGAGTGGACCTTCTCAGGCAGCAGGGAATTGGGAATTATGGATTAATTCTGGTTCCATGTTGAGCTGCTATCAGTAGTGGTGTTGGCTTCAAGCGAGTAAAAATTGTTTGCACAGCCATTAAGCGCTTATGATAGATAACTTGTTGAGTTGTTCAAAAGAAAGGTGCTGCTTAAATTAAAATAGCACCATGAACAAATAAGCCTTAGACTTCTCGTAATGGAAGAAGGAAGCAAGAGAGTCAACAGAGGGATTTACCACAGAAGTCTAAATTTATTAAACTACCATTTTGGCATATCGGCTTAGTTAAATTACTTGCTTTCGGCCTTAGGGTTAGTCAGGGTGCCCTTCCCAGAACAGACCTCCCATCTCACCATTGCAGTTTTACATCTGATTTTCCTACTATAATAGGAAAGGCTGACTTGCAAAGCAGATGGAGTGGCTGGATTTTGAGGGGTAATCTTTCTGGTGATCTGTCTCTGTAGGTGTCACGGCACACTGTGACCACTTGTCAGTGTGGGGGTCTGGGAGTATCTGCCTTTACAATCCTCAGGAGACAGGAAGGTTCTACCTTCATCCGCCATCACTAAGAAAGAGCCTGTCTGACTGGGGAGACATCTCATGAGAATTGTCTCCTGCTGCTCTATGCCAGGTTAAAAAGAAAGATAATTATGAAAAAGGAGTGCTGAAGAGAAGCGCCAGTTGCCAGATCCCCTAATGAGCGAGGGATTTATCTAGAAGCACAGCTGAAAATACCCATTAAATGTGTAAACTACACTAAAGGGATTGGCGGAAACTAGAGTCACAGTTATTTATTGAATTTTTACATTTTTATTAGATTGAAATATGCTTGCATATGTTTCAGTTAGCCCCGGGGAGGAAAGGAAAATGCATTAGTACAATTCAAAGTTATAAAAAGTGTTAGTTATTAAATTGCTATAACTTTGAAAATGAGATGTGTGTAGGTTAGAGGTAGATAAAAAGAGAAATTTACGGAAAATTCCTCTTTGAACCTACCTGGCTTTGTGACCTTAGGGAATAAAAATAACGATCATTTATGGAACATTTATTATGTGCCAGAGTCTCATGGAGCATTTGACATCATTTCATCATCACAGCAACCCTATGAGGCAGCAATATTATCCCCATTTTACAGATGAGGGAACTGAGGCCTGGCCGTATTCAGGGATTTGCCCAGAGTCACTCAGCTAGTTAGGGATACAGCCAGGATTCCAACCCAGGACCTCTGACCTCAGAGGTTACGGTCTTCATCTTATGAAGATATGTCTGTTGCCTCAGTCACTTAACTCTTTTGGTAAGTTTTCTTATTTTTAAGATGTGGGAACAGGCCTATATTTTTAATAGTAAATCCAAGAGTTTTGCAACTAAAACCTCATTGCTTTAAAAAAAAAAAACCAAAAAAAAAAAAACCCCAAAAAACTGAAACTGAGCAGAGCCAATGTTCATCCTGTACTCACTGGAAAAGGTCAACAGAGTGACTAAATGGTAATTATTAGCGAGTATTTCCAGCAGTTTAAGTCATTTCAGGAATTTACTTTTGACAATTATTGGTATTCATTTTAGTAACAGGGACACGGGAAGAAGGTATTTCTGAGCCTACTTTTCAGCTGCTTTCTCATTTCTCTGTAGAAACCTCTCCTCCCACCCTGTCATCTGGAGTTGCTAAATAATCACATGACAAGCTGTCAACTCATCAAGGGAGTGATGAGTAAAATACAGGGGATACATCAGAGGAGGGAAATTCAGGCAAGGAATAAGAAACAGCCCTCTGATGAGAAGCACCAGGATGAGGCTGCAGTTATTCTGTGCCATTCAAACCTGGAGTTTATTAACTCTACATCAGTAGAAAATACGTTCTTTACCTCTATAGGAAAGAAAACATTCATCCCTTAGCAGATTATTGATTCTTCTGCATCATGCATAGTTTCTTAAGGCATCGCTAATTTAAATATACACAAGAAGGCTTAAAGGTACTTTCCTTCATATAGTATAGGAATGCCTTTTTCTTTTGTTACCATGCAAAAATTTGGTGTTTCACGTAAGTGAATTTTGTAGGTAAATAAATACCCAAACCTAACATTTTTATTTTAATAAATTATTATGGAATTTTAAAATTAGATTAAGTAGACCATATAGGCAAATGAGGAAATACAGCATTTATGTAATGAGGAATAATAAAATTATTACCCATGTACCTAACCACCCAGCCTAAGAAATAGAATAGGTTAGGATAGGATATTAAAGCCCTGATCCAATTTTCAACCCTCACTCTTGGAACCTTTGTCCTAAATATTATTATTTATTTATTTTTAGGATTATATAAATATAAACCAAATATTTTGGAACTTTATAAAAATGGAATTACTCTGCATGAGCCTTTCTGGGACTTGCTCAATGTTTACACTATGTTTCTGAGATTCACCTGTGTGGATGCATGTAGCTCTTGGCCATTTTCGCTCTGTATAGTGTATGCCATTGTATGGATGTGCCACAGTTTACTGTGCCCAGAAGAGACATTTGAGTTGTTTCCAGTGTCTTGCCATGAGTGTGATGCTCTGAATAGTCTTGTACCCCTCTCCTAGAGAAGATGAGCCTGGGGCCGGCCGAGTGGCTCAGTTGGTTAAGAGCTCGCTCAAGAGTTTGAGCTCTGAGCAACAGCGGTTCGAGTCCAGCCCAAGCTGAGCAGCCGCTGANGAGCTCTGAGCAACAGCGGTTCGAGTCCAGCCCAAGCTGAGCAGCCGCTGAGCTGCCAACAGGTAGCAGGATGGCTCAGCTAAAAAAAAAAAAAAGAATACCCTAGAGAAGATGAGCCAGGGTTCCTCCAGGATGTGTACCTAGGGCAGGAGAGGCCGTGTTGTAGGGTGTGCACACCTACAGAGTAACTAGGCAATGCCAGAGCCTTCCCAGACTGGCTGTGCCAATTGAAACCCTTCCCAGGAGTACGTGAATGTTTCTGTCACTTTACATTCTTGCCAACACTTGCGATGGTCAGACTGTGTAAATGTTCTAGTCTCCAGGGCGTTAAGTGGTGTTGTGTTGGTGTTTCTTTGTATTTTTCTAGTTACAATGAGGTTGACCATCTTTTCATTGACCTTTGTGGCTGCTTTCTCATGTCATGCCTGGGTATACCGTTTGAGTGGCTTATCTTTTTCATACATGTTCATTGGACTTCTTTATATAGTCTATGTAATAAATATTTGTTCATTATAAGTGTTATAATAATCTTCTCAATATGTGGCTTGTATTTTTCTATTATATTTTTTCTTATGGTACATTTTGATAACTATTTTTTAATTATATTGTAGATGAATTGATCAGTCTCTTTCTTTATGTTTTGGGCTATTTATATCTTGCTGAGGAATCCTTCCTACCCTATGGGAATTGCAATAAGATATTCTTGTATACATATTTTTTTCTTCAATTTCTCTTTCTGTTCATTTAAATACTTAGTTTCTGGCATTAAATTGTTCCATTTAATGTAGATTGTGATGTAGGGGTTGAATTTAACTTTCTCTTACATCACCTCAGTGCCATTTATTACATAGTTTATTTTCCCTCATACTGGTCTACTGTGTCAGCTTTAGCATATATCAAACTTCTATCTGTGTGTAGGTGCTTCTCCAGCCTCTATATTTGTTACATATCTTTGTGGATAGCTTTACAATATTGATTCCTTTTATTCATAAACTTTATTTGTCTCTCCATTTACTTTGGCATTTAATATTTTTCAATAAATTTTATTATTTTATAAAGAAGATCTCATAAAAATTTGATGAATTCCTAAGTATCTTACTTTTATTATTATTGTAAATTGTATATTTAAAAGATTGTTCTTTTGAATGCTTTGTTGCTGGTGCATAGAAATGCAAATCACTTCAATATGTTGATCTTATATTCAGACATCTTGAAAAACTGTCTTATTAATACTAAGTTTCTGGTAGATAATCCTATCATCTGAATAATGACAGTTTGCTTTCCCCCCACTTAGTCCTTATAATGTTTATTTGTTTTTTGTTGTCCCATTGTGTAGGCTGGGACCTTGAGTACAACATTTAATAAAGATTTTGCTATTTGACTTCCTTGCCTTGTTTTCCATTTTAAAGGGAAAGTTTAATGGTTCTTAATTGAGCATGATGATTGATGTAGGCTTTTTGTATACATCCTTGAGGAAGAAAGCTCCTCTTTATTTCTAGTTTGTATGCTTTGCTATAAAAGGCTTTAGAAATTATGATTGACTTGCTTGTTGGTGATTCTGATGTCCTGTTTAGTCATGGCAGAAGGGAGTTAAATTTATTTTTAATGATTGATGATGATGTCTGCGGTGGAGGTTAGTGAAGATGGGTAGATGATGGGTAGATAGGGGGAAGTAGCTTATGCTTCCTATGTGCTTGTTTGTGCTTATTTTCTATGCTATAAATTTAATTTCATGTAAATTACCTCATTCTGGTTACTATTTCCAGCTTTTTTTGTTTGCTTGTTTAGAGCAGGGGTCGGCAAATTGCTACTCGTGAACCACATGTGGCTCTTTGGGTACATTCTGTCTCAAAAGTTAGCCGACCCCTGGAAGAGCCAATCCTGTCCCTCACAACAATTTAAAAATTATTCGAGAGCCATAAATGTAGTTTTACATAATCACCATTATGTGAATAATATCCTTTAAAAATTTTATAAATAAAACTATGGTAGTTTTATTTTCATTTTCAATTTTACTTCAGAGCCACATGTATGTACCCAAAGAGCCGCATGTGGCTCGCGAGCCGCAGTTTGCTGACCCCTGGTGGCTCTTCCGTCTCAAGTTTGCCGACCCCTGGTTTAGAGTGTTCCATGACTGTGACTGGAGCCC
The DNA here is from genome assembly GCF_001890085.2 of Hipposideros armiger. NCBI lineage: Eukaryota > Metazoa > Chordata > Mammalia > Chiroptera > Hipposideridae > Hipposideros > Hipposideros armiger. Next base: position 676,956 of record NW_017731594.1, read on the forward strand.
AGGTCTCTAATGCCTACTCGTTTTTCCCGCTATGGTCTGGTGATACTTAATTTGCATCACGCTTACGTAACCAGCTGTTTCTTCTGTAGCCTTCACCAATTTTTCCAAGTCACACTACTTACTGTGTTAAATCTGTAACCAATCATTTTTCACTGTACTCCTGAGGACTCTTCTTAAAGTGTCTCAGACATAAATGGCTTCCTCAAAATCGGATCAGTTTATCATTTATTCACTTACTCTTTCAACGAATGCTCACTGAGATCATACTGTGTGACTAGAGATGTCACAGTGAAGAAAACAGCATCCCTGCCCTTGGCGAGTTTACAGTCTAGTGTGGAGTTATGACCTTAAACAAATAGATGGGTATGTAATATGGTGCAAGGTAATGACTACTGATGAGCGAAGGAGGGTGAGGGCGAGGAGGAGGGTGACTGGGAATGTGTGGGTGCCAATATGCTGGCATTGGGGTGCGTAGAGAAGGTCACATTGGGCTGAGTTCCAAATGCAGTGAGCAAACCAGCTATGGGGAGTTGTGGAAACAGGGGGTGGAAAGCATAGTCTGTCTGAGGAACTTCAAGAAGCCCCAGGTGGCCAGAAAAGAGTGAGCAAAGAGCAGAGTGGGAGATGGGGACAGAGAAAGGAGCAGAGGCCAGAAAATGGTGGGCCTGTAAAACCCCTCATCAGATGGACTTGCTTTCCTCTTCTTATTGACATAATGGAACTATGTAGGTGTAAAGTATTTTAGTAGCATCTGGTACCTCTTTGTTCTTTTACTCTCCCAGTGATTTCTTCAGTCCATGATCCAGTTGTTGAGAGTAAGAATGTAAACTCCTTAAGGGAAGCAATGGGTTTATTTAACACTCTTGCATCAGAATTCTCAAGCTCCACGATTGATGGAAGGAAGGACCTTGTGAATATTTGTGAAATGACTGGAGAGTCTCCCTATTTCCCTTGGAGGAGTATGGTGAGTGCTCTCACTGAATTGAGGCTGGTTCTTTGCATCAAATTGGGAGATGCTGCCATCCTGCAGACCCTCCCAAAGAATGAACCTTGGCGATGGGCAGCTATCTGTAATGTCTTCCCAGCCTTGAGTTTCTTCATAGATGAGGCTCATTAGTGTGAAAGAGGGAAATTCCCAAAACTTGACTTACTTTATTCAATAAAAACATAACTTAGATAAATATAAATGACTCATACATCATACCATAACTTTGTGTTTCTGCAATTATTGTTCTGATCACTTGGTGTGAGGAGATTGAATGAATCTGATTTTGAGCTGGCCTTCACCTCTATTTGTAAGATGAGATTACGTAACAGTATTTCCTGACCCACCTCACAGCAGTTCTATGTTGGAAGCTTTGGTTAGTCTGTTTTAGTATATAAGAAATAGTTAATGAGAAAGTCTGACCTAAAATAGTTATTTACTTTTGCTGTATGCAGCATAATTTCACTTTGAAGAAAAAAATATACGGGACATTCCATAGAGACTGCCTAAAGGATATGACTGTACAGTTGGCCCTTCTTATCCATGGATTTTGTGCCCACGGATTCAACCAACTCTGGATTGAAAATAGTTTTTGAAAATTCCAGAAAGTTCCAAAAAGCAATACTTGAACTTGTCAGACACCCAGCATTATGCAGGATCCATGAAGTGATGTGTACATTCACATCACTGCTGAAGCTTATATGCAAATTCTATAGCATTTTATATAAGGGACTGATGATGGTGTCCACGGGGGTCCTGGAACTAATCCCCCTCAGACACTGAAGGACAACTGTACTTTCTTCCTTTGTCTTATAGAAGAATAGGACATTATGAAAATTGAGGGGCAAAAGTAAGAATATTCTTTTGAATTTTCCTTCTCATCCTTTAGCCCCATTGAGTATGATGGGCTTTTCTGCTTAGAATTTGCGGATAATTTCTAGTCAATTTTAATAACCTTGAGAACGTCATTGGTGGAGAGGTCCCGCAAGTGGTGGACAGGAGTGAAATCTTTGATGGTTCATTTTTCAGATGTTTTTGTGTCCATGTAGTGTTTGTCATCTTTAGTAGGTGATACAGTATTTACTATTTTACATTTCTGTGCTTGTGAAGCTTGAAATTATTGCACCTATTTGGTATTACAGCAGCACAAGAAGGTCTTCACGGAGACACCTCATGTCTCTACCTGCCTAGGAAAACATAAGTGGTGGGTTGGGATAATAATTTCAGTCACTGAGAAGAAAGCCTACGATTGAGGAAACACAGAATTTTCAGATTGTCTACATTGATTAACTCGTTGGCTAGCTCTTCAGTTTTCCACGTTACCTCGGAAGCCACATCTTTTTCTGGGTCTTCACACTGGGTTTGAACTTTTATGATAGCTGAGATCAAAGTTTGGGTCAGGAAAATTAATGAATAAGACGAGTGGTTGGTGTTTGAGAATTGGTGTGTTGGCGGCCATGCAGTAGATAACAGGTTCTCTTCTTCTAACGAGGAGAGCTGCCCCCAAGCACAGGGTTGAGCAGATCTCCTGCTGCCCTTTAAACGCTGTGGCCACTTTGGTTGGTGGCCACCACTAACCAGAGGAGACGTGGACACCATCTCTTCCCTGTCGAGCTCTGAAGCGCCTGGCTGCACTCTTGTCTCGGATGCGTCAACCAGGCTTGGGAATTCATCCGTGTTCACCAAAACAACCTCTTTTATTTTCAGGGGCCCATTTGAAAAACTCTTCACTCTGTGTATTTCCACAGCCTTTGATGACTGTAAGAATTTAGGGCCACATCATAGAATTTGAAGTCCAGGGTAGAAATAGGGTCTGATATTAGAAGTTATTTCAGTAAAAGTAGACATGTTTAAAAAAAAAAAAAAGTAGACATGTTTTTTACCCGATGGGAGTAGACAGGAAAACTGCGATTGTGTTTCTATTCTGTGCAGCTCGGATGTAAACCCCTGGGCCCAAAGAGCTTTTTATCTGATAAAGCTAAAAACTTACCTGTGTTTCTCAGCTTTCAAGTTATGACAGTTGTTCACAACTGTCAAATCTAAAGACGTTTTGGCACCATCAGAGATAATCTTTAACATGTTCTGAGTGCTAGACATGTAAGAGTTGATGAAAACATTCTGAGCTTTGTTAAGAAAATGCTTCTGACCCACCTTCAATCAAATCTATTTTTTGAGTTATTTTCCATCAACAGTGATAGAAAAGGAAATATACTGAGATACCTTGGACCTGAAAACCAGGATGTGTCCACAAAAACACTCATTTTTCTTTTCTTTCTCAAGCAAAACTTGCCAAATTTTGAGACATAAAGTGAAAGAAAGAAAAAATTTGGTTTCACGTGATTTTTTCTTAATTACAAAATGTAAGAATTATGGAAAAAAATACCAGAGCAGAAATAAAGACCAGATTACAGCACTCAAGAATGCCTTACAGAACTCCTGCATAATTTTTGCTACACGCTAAAGATTTTTAAAACAAACACATACATGTGAAAAGAAGTCTCTCCACTTGGATTAACATTCAGGTGAAAGCAAACATGTATTAAGTATGAGTAAAACTCTTCAAGAGATCCCCAATTTAAGCATAAATATGTTTCAACATTTTAGATTTTTGTCTGAAACTTGGAGCACTTTTAGTCATAGATTCAGTACTCTGTTTGACAGAAGCGGTATTAGACACACAGCCACATCAGGGTCCCCTGAGTGTCTCTGAAGTCATGTTTTATATTAAAAAGAACACAGATAAACACTGATTGGAGAATTTGATTTTAATGGGAAAATGTATCGAGGCTTTCATTTGGGCTTGCTGGGAGGATATCATTCTTTGCCACATAGTAGTCCAGAGATGGGGGTGTATGGGGGTGATCTCTGGCCTCCTCTGGGGAGAGGACTTCTTTACATCAGAGAGACCTGTGGCCTCGGGTGGAGTCTTAGAACTGAATCGAGTGAGTGCTTCTTGAGGGCTTGGGAGTAGTTAAATATGGAAGCGTGGATAGAGAGAGCAGTGATGGTCATGAAGTTGATAGAGTCTTTCTAGTGTATAACTTTCCAGAGATTCCCTCCCCTGACCCTGTTTGGTTTCCTCCTCACTCTGTTCATTTCTTTCCCAAGTTCCCAAGCAGTGGAGATGACTTTATTTTCTTTCCATTTCTAGCAGTGGTTAGATTCTGTGGTCTGATGAACTCTGAGAATTTAATCTTACCACTTCTTGAGATTTTTCAAGAGTCAGTTTTCCCCTTCTCGTAAGAAATGCAAGGTAAGATGTGCAAGGATAGTTAGATGTGTTTTAGAGTGACTTCATGTAGCTGTGGACAGAAAGGAAAAGTGGAGAGGAGGGAGGCTAAGTCCTGTGGTAGGAGCTTGGTATGCCTGAGCAACAGAGAGGGCTAGAGCTACTAAAATGGGATTAGGATAGAAGTAGGGAGGCAGGTAGAGAGAGAATAAATGAATGAGGTCCAGACAGGTGGGCACGGGTTGGACTATGAAGGCCTTTGTGGGTCATGTTAATGACTTTGGATTTAATCCTGAGTACAGTTGGGAGCCATTGAAGGAATGTAAACAAAGGAGCCATTTAAAAAATGTTGTGGTTGGGCCGGCCGAGTGGCGCGATGGTTAAGAACTCGCTTGGGATGCCAGAGGGCCCCGGTTCGGATCCCACATATGAGGGCCAGTGACACTGCCCTCCACAGCTAGGATGCTGAACAATAGCTCAACCTGAAGCTGGGCTGCCATGAGTCGCCGGCGACAGCGTAGGCTGCACTCCCTGTGGCAGTGGGTTGCCATGGGCTACCGTATGTAGCCAGCAGCCAGCGTGAGCGGCCAGCAGCCGCAGTGAGCGGCCGTCCAGAAGCCGGTGACTGATCTGCCTCACCCGGGAAGAGCGCAATGATGGTGCCAACTTGGGCCAGTGAAGCAACGTCCTCCACAACTAGATTGAAGAACAAAACGACAGCAACTTGTCTGTTCCCCTTCCCCCAATTCCCCAGCACTGTTCCCATCCCCCCAATTCCCCAATAAAAATCTAAAAAAATAAAAAAATAAAAAATAAATAAAAAAATAAAAAATGTTGTGGTTTCTACTTTGGTGGCTGTGTGGAGAAGGATTGGAGGCCTGTTACAAGAGTCCAGTTGAGAGATGTTGGTTTGGCCTAGGGAACTCCGACAGTGAACATGGAAAACATGGGATGGATTTGAGAGAGTTTGGTGTGGTGAGATTGGTGGTGGATTGGAAGTAGAGCGTCAGGGAGAAGGGCTGTCAAGGAGGACATCTGGGTTTTTGCATGAGTACCTAAGGTTCCTGTGTTAGGCCATGCTGTTGTAACAACAACCTCCAAAATCTCAGGCCAATAACCACAGAGTTTTCAGTCATGCAAAGTAGGCTACAGGTTGAAGTGACCCTCCAGGGCAGCTGTCTTCCAAAGTCAGTGATCCTGACTGCCCACTATTTCAACACAGGTTTCGCCAAACTTGCCATGGCAGGGGGAGAACATGGTGGTCCATGCACTGGCTCTTCAGTGCCTCTGTTGCTTCCAGTCCCATGCCATTGGCCAATGTGAGTCATATACTGTATGGGTGTGGCCTTTTATTTGAGTGGACTGGAAATGTAATTGTCTGGTGTTTCCAGAAGAAGAGCAGACACACAAGAGCTGGTGTAAAAGTCAGCCACAAAACTATTTGATTTGATTTGATTCTTTTTTTTTAAAGATTTTTTTTTTTTATTGGGGAATTGGAACAGCGCTGGGGAATTGGGGGAAGGGGAACAGACAAGCTGCTGTTGTTTTGTTCTTCAGTCTACTTGTGGAGGACGTTGCTTCACTGGCCCAAGTTGGCACCATTGATTTTATTCTTTTTAATGTGGAGAACTCTGAAGGAGGAAAAGATTCTGGAGGAAAGGGCTTCGTTTCAGATACGCTGTTGGAGATGATTGTGAGATAATTGAGCAGCTATATCAAATAAGCGGTTGGAAATTTGAGGAAGGAAAGAAGGAAGGAAGAGAAGGCGGAAGAGAGGGAGGGAAGGTACGGAGGGAGGGATAGAGATTGGAGTTTTGGATATACATTTAAACTATATCTGTGGGATTGTATAAAATTGTCTAGAGACAGTGTCTAGAGAAAGACAAGATGCAGGAATGAGCCCTTTTATTAGTTAGGGTAGGCTAAGCTGTCCTGTGGGTCTACTATGGGTCAGTGTGAAATTCCACCATTTTATAATTGCACCATCCAGGTCTGCCTCAGTCTGAATGAAAAGTTCAGTGTCACCTTCCCACCACCTGGAAGAGTACCTGGCAGGAGGTAGGACCATAATATCTAGGAGGGAGTAGTAATTTATATATGTATATACAGCAAACCTTGGATTGCGAATAACATGGTTTGCGAGTGTTCTACAAGACGAGCAAACATTTCTAATACGTTTTAATGTGGTAAACGAGCGGTGTCTTGCAATACGAGTAGTTTGTTTCTTGAAGGAATTATGCTCGCACACCAAGATATTACTGTCTCTCCTTTCTGATGGGCTTTGTTGAAGTACAACAAAATTAATCACTTTTCATATTCATTCAGTGAGAACTGACCACTGTATATAGTCACATAACCGTCACCACAGTCAAGGTGCAGACCATTTTCATCACTCCATGACGTTCCCTTGTGCTCCTGCGCAGTCAACCCCCACCCGGCCCCGGGCCCTGGCAACCACTGATATGCTTTCTGTCAGTACAGTAGTTTTGCCTTTTCTAGAGTTTCGTATAAATGGAATCATACAGTATGTGGTCTTTTGTATCTGGCTCCTTTTATTTAGCACGGGGATTGGCAAGCTTCTTTTCTGCAGAGATTCAGATGGTAAATATTTCAGGCTTGCAGGCTACAATGCCTTTGTTGGAAGCACACAACTGTGTTCGTTGTAACATGTAGCTCTGTTCCGATGAAACTTTGTTTATAAAAAAGGGAACCGGCTGGATTTGGCCCACAGGCTGGAGTGTGCCGACCCCTGATTTAGCATAATACACTTCAGAGTTGTGTCTTGCTGTGTGTAGTAATTCATTCTTTTCAAATTACTGAATAGCCTTCCATTGAATGGGTGATATTCCATAATGTGTGTACCCGCTCATTAGTTGATTCTAGTTTTTTTTTTTTTTTTTTAGCTGAGCCATCCCGCCACCTGTTGGCAGCTCACGGCTGCTCAGCTCGGGCTGACTCGAACCACTGTT
>NW_017731594.1:684151-745754 GCF_001890085.2 Hipposideros armiger
TTGAGCGAGCTCTTAACCAACTGAGCCACTCAGCCGGCCCTTGATTCTAGTTTTTGACTTGTATGAATAAAGCTGCTTATAAGCATCACATACAAGTCATTATGTGGACATATGTTTTCATTTCTGTTAAGGTAAATACCTAGGAGTGGAATTGCAAGGATCTATGGGAAATGCCTATTTAATATTATAAGAAACTGCCCAAACTGCCCTATTATTTAACCAACAATGTGTGAGAATTCACGCTTTTCTGAGTTCTTGCCATGGCAGTGTCTACTGGAATAAGTATTAATATTTTAGTATTAATGGACATAAATGAATCAAGGAAAATATACTGTGAGAATATAGCCTAGTGTCATAGGTTTTTTTAAAATACGATTTTGTTTTATGATTGCTTATTCCATCTTAGGGCTTTACCATAAGTTATTACACCAATTTCCTGTTATTAAACCTTAAGACTGTGTAAAATTTTCCTATTGAAAACAATGCAGTCACCATCTGTGCAGATGGCAGGGAGGGTGCGGAGTGCAGTTCCTTTACTCTCGCAAGTTACTTGCAATCACATATGCCTTTACTAGTGGGCTAATATGATTGCACTTTTGAATAGTTCCTGCCCTGCCTCCTCGTGGGTATGCCAAGGAGTACCCTCAGGCCGATGCCGGATTGTTCTCAAAAAACGAACTCGTGTCTGTTGTCCTCCAGAATTCTATGCTATGTGGCTGAATTAATTTTTGCCTGGAAAAATTTTAAGTAGATGTTTAAAATGTCTACCTCAGATTTTAAAAAAAAACGTCAGTCAAGTTTCATAAACTTGCTCTTTAAGCGGTATAACTTCCCAGTGAACTCTCTTGTACCTGAGTGAATTGATGTGCTATTTAGGTTCTTTGCCATAATAAGCTCATTAAATGCTGGGGCCTGCAACCAAAAAGTCATTATTTCTGTGTGGAGTCCTTGTTCTGAGGCTATACTCTGACAGAGCTAGATGTCAATTAAGATTATTCCTTGTTAGTGGAAATAAAATTGTGTTACCTGCTTACAAAAGAAGCCCTCTGTTCTTTCGCTAAGGGGGTGGGAGAGCACGTTCAACCCGCACAGAAGTTCATCCATTTGTGGAGTTAAAAGGTAAAAAGATAGAGGCCTTCAAAGGAACCCTGTTTCTCTCACCAGAATTTATGACCCGAGCCCTGTGGGTATTTTCCTGCAAAGCTGTCTCAGAGGTAGTGTCGAGTTGCAGGCTCTGGAACAGAATCAAGAAGCGTGTCTGTGTTGAGCCTCAGAAGAGCAGGCCATCTGATTCCGGTCCACGGAGTTCAAGTCAGGAGCACGTTCACTGTCACCATCAATGTCGTGTAAGCCTGTGGTGGGAAGACGCAGTAGGGACCCATCATGGAGGAGTGCTTAAAGCCTCCTTCCTCGTGAACTGTGTTGGTCGTAGAAGACTGAGTTTGCCAATTCAAAGGGCTAACATTGACCGGCTCTCGTTCTGTGCCAGGCCCTGTTCTAAGGACTTTATGTCTGTTAAGGTCAGAGGAAGTTCAGTGTCATGGTTCAGAACTCAGACGTTGGGCTGGCTAGATTACTAACTCGCCCCGTGAGTGGCTGGTTTCCTCAGTGACTCTATTTCCTCACTTTTAGAAGGAGGAGTATGCCAACACCTATGTCATGAGGCTGTTGGGAGGATTGAATGTGTTCATATATGTGAACTGTTCAGTAGGGTGCCAGGCACACAGTTAAGTTTAGACACGTTAGCTATTACCATCATCCTCTCATTACTCATCTCAAGAAAGCTGTGAGATAGCGTGCTGTGGTTTCCCCCATCTTACATTTGGGTACATTTAGGCACAGAGAGCAATTTTCCCAAGACTCCAAGGCTGGGAGGCAGTAAAACTAGGATTAGAATGCACGTAATCAGAGTCCAGTCTGTGGCTGTCACTGCTTACTCTGCTGCTTCTCAATTTAATAAGAAAGAAATGACCATGGATTTTAGATGTAACCTGTAGTAAAGCTAGGTCTACAAGGAACAGGCACGTCTCTTGTACTAGTGGCTTGGACTTGACCACCAGATGACCCTGCACACCCATTAACTTGACAGGGGTCAGCAAATTGTCTAGCAGTGCATCTTCTTTTTGGTGGAGTCCTAGCTTAGTAAATGGCATCACTATCTACGTGTCGTGTAACAGACAGAATCCTGAGTCACCCTTACTTCAGTTTCTCCTTCCTCCTCTATTTTCAGTCCCTCATCAACTCCTAGATTTTCGCTTTTTAAAATAGCTCATAAATCTTTCACCTCTCCATCACCAGCCCCTCACCTCCAGCCCTCCCGTCTGTCTTCGCCCCATTTCAGGATGTTCTCCCTGTAATCTTGTGCCCTGACTTAAAACATCACCTGCTTTCTCGTTTGAATTCAGACCTGACTTGGGAACTTGTCCTCTTTCTCACGCCATCTTGCCTCTGTAAAGTTCGGAGCAGTTGGCTTTGATTTAAAAAGACGAGAAAAGTAAGATCCGTAGCTGTCAAGTGGAATCTGGTTTTCTTTGACCTCGTTTATTGAATTCGTGCTGCAGGTAATTAGGTCCTAGACTCTGACCCCATTACCAGACCTGTCAGCAGAACTCACGTGTTCCACATAAATTTATATGATCTGACCTTTTTTCTTGGCAAAGTATATTGTAACAGAAAAATGAGAAGAAGCACGGTGGCCTTTTCCAATTTTTTCCCACAATATCACTCACTCATTTAGCTAAGGTGTTTTATCTTAGTGTGTGTGTGGGTGTAAGATTGTTTTTATTAGTATGGGTTTGTTTCTGTATGACTGAGTCCTTATCAAAGCAGATACCAGCAGGTTGGGTCCCAAGTTTTCTAGAACTGAGTTCAGGTAAAAAGAATTTAAATCACCAGCATCCAATTTACCAAGGTAAATATGAAAAGGGACTCGATTAGCAAATTGCCAGTATGGAGTTGAACATCGCTCTGCCTGTTTTCCTCTTATCACCTTTTAATCTCATCACTTCCCAGGGTGCACAGCAGACTGTAGGGAAGCTCTGCCCAGAGGAAAGTGAAGGGGAAATGAACATCGTGTGAGTCTCAGGATGGCAGTAAGCAGATTAGCAACCCCAGGGTGTAATCAGCAACATTGGCTTTCAGAATCCATGGCAGGCCACTTTTCCCCCAGTTTGTACAATGGATTTATTTTTAAATAAATGTGGTAAGGAATTCCTGGATTCATCTACGTATCTTTGGAAGAGCAACCGTTTTGTCCATCAACCGCCAACACTGGCCCACTGGATCCAACATCATGTTGGCTTTTGTGTGAAAAACTCTTCAAAATGTGGCCACCTGTCTGTGCTGATAGCATGTGCCCTGAAAGCATTTTATCTTAAGAAAACATGAAGCCAATTTGTGAGGGAGCCCAGATAAAAACCAAAAGGAAGAGATTTCTACCATACAATCCAGGGAGTTTTGACAGAGCCTCCCAAGGTGAAAGAGATAAGAGGGAAAGGTCTGTAGGGTTTTGTTTTTGTTTGTCTTACTGGGTGTGGGGGTGGGGGTGGGGTTGTGTCTAATCACCAGAGGGATAAAATACCTAAAACCTTGAGAATGTTGGAAATTTGCTGTTTTTTAATGGAAACTTTCCTGAGGAACATTTTCAGATTCTTCCATTTAGAGCTGCACTAGGATAAGACACCCTGGGAGTGAAGCTGTGTGTAATCATTGGCCACTGTGCCTTCATCCCCACTAAAACCCCAGCTTCTGGGGAGCAGCTGGGGTCCAGGTCTGCAAGCCCAGCTCACCAGGCCCGGATGGGTTAGGTGTCCTCTCTGTCCCCTTGCTGGTGAAGCATGTTGACACTAGGGTTAGTCACTTGGAGAAGAGGATGGCAAAGTCAGCGAGTAGGGCAGCTCGACACGGCTGTCTGGAAGGGACACAGGCTGGAAGGACCCAGGCAACTGGGGGAGCTGTGCGGTAATGGGGCACAGGTCCCCTCTGTGCAAGGGGCACCCCTTTGGTTTGTCTTCAGGAACTCTTAAATGCCACAGCGCTGAAGCCACATCCACTTCTCCTCGGAGAGAAAGATCCAGAAGATGAATCCTGGTCACCTCCTTGTACTTAGAGAATGTTCCTGTGAGACCTCGGCCTGTGGTCAGTCAGAAAGTGGGTCTCTTCTGTTTATCGGGCTGTGTGCTCAGGCAGTTCTCTGTGACTTCCTGTCTTTGCAAAGCAGGTCAGTCCTTCCAGAATCTGAACCCTAACCTTCCTCCTCCAATTCCTTCTGACCTGAAAATGTTGGCTCATCCTTTAAGCCCAGAAAAAAAAAAGTGTCCAAGTCTGTAGAAGCTCCCTGGACTTCAGGCTGAGTTATCATCTCCTTTCCACTCCCATAACAGTTTGTATAGTTCTGTTATGCTTAAGGGAAAAAGAATTATTATGTGGCAGGGCCTCTCTGTGTTTCACTAGAGGAGGCTATGGACTGCTTCACCCAGGTACCCCACGCCTGGTAAATTAATAATAATAATAATAATAACAACGCTAATAATAATAATAATAATGCCACGGCAGGCCCTGTGCTAATTGCTTTATATGTTTCGTCTTCACAACAATCCTACGAGAAAGGTTCTACTGTTGTTCCAGTTTAACAGACGAGGGCACTGAGGGTTAGACATGCTATGTAATTTGTCCAAAGTCACAGAGCTGTGGACATGGCAGAACCAGGGTTAATAACGCCCAGGCAGTATTCTGACCTCACGCTCACTCCCAAGCCTGCGCTCCTCCGGACAATGAAAGCTCAAGGACCCGAGGAGGGGGAACCATGCAGAGGCCGATGCCACCCTGGGCCCTGCGCATGGTGTGCTGTGTTCCCTTCAGAGTGACTAATCTTGTGCTGTGTTGTCAGGTGGAAGCCTGTGGAGGCATCGCCCAGCACCCCCCCTTCTGTGGAAAGCCCTCGCTGCTAATCTGATGCAATCAAATTTCCTAGGGTGGCCTTTGGAGCTCTGCTGCTGCTGGAGAGAGGAAGAAAGGAGTTTCACACATTGTTTTTTGATCAGTAGGTTTGGAAACTTTGAGTGTTTGGCTCGCAGGGTGGTGGAAACGCTCCAGCATTTCCTGTGGCCTGGAGTCTGGGTTCTGAGATAGGGAACTGGCCTGTGCTTTGCCTCTTCCATTGGGGAATGTCAGCACTAGTCACAGAGTGACAGGGCTTGCAGGGAGGCAGGGAGCATGGCTGGGGGCGCGGGGAGGGTGGCGGTGTCGGGAGGGCGGAGGGAAGCCATCACTGGCATTACAGCAGCCCAAAAGGAATTTGAAAAGCAAATATCCAAACACCAGAACAAGGAGGGAAGTGTGTTCATTAGTTTATACAATAATGAACTTTCCACTCGAGATGCGGATTCTCTCAGTGCAGAGAGCTCAGAGTGCAGGGATGAGAAGCAGCAGCTCCTCTCTGGTCTCATCTGGTTTGTGACAGAATTTCTCCAGGAGGAAAATGAATCTGGCATCAGCCTTGTTTTCACCTCTGAGCGTCTCCTTTTCTATTTCTGTCCAGTGGGAGCAATGAATAGCTGCTGCTGAAAGAAGTGCCTGGAGGTTTCTGTGCAAGGAACTCTGGATTTTAAAAATGCATCATTGGCTTGAGTTAAGAAAAAAAAATAATAACCTCGGAGTTTGCTTTTAAGGAAAGAGTGATTCATTCACTTGCCTGAGAAATATTTATTGAGCTATAGCAGAAGGTGTGGAAAGGTGCTTTGGTAGGCGCATGGTAAATACCCAAGAGGGTAGATGTTGGGGCAGCTGCTTCTAGCTGCAGAGGCCGTGGGGTCAGGGAAGTCTGTGGGAGGAGCTGGCACGTGCCATGGGCTTTGCAGCGTCGGTGGGAATTCTTGAAGCCACCTCAAGGGGAGAGGAAAAGACATCCCAGGTAGAAGGAACATGATGAACACAGGCCGGAGGTACAAGAATGTGGTGTCCCAGGAAATGGCGGCAGCTCGGTCAGGAAAGAGGAAGCCAGTGTTTGTCCCTGTGCCATACCTCTCCACTCAGCAGACCGCAGCACACCTGGAGAGGGATTCTACCTGGAAGGCTGAGGTTTCCCTTCTTGAATCCGTGCTACCAACAGCCACTGCAAAAGGACTACTGATGATCTTACGGGAAAACCTGTTGGCCATGTCTGACTCACAGTCATTGCCTGTGTCTGTGGGAATGGTAGGAAAAGGGTCCCTGCTTGTGCTGGGAGCCAGGCTAGAGCCAGGCTGTGAAAGCCGATGTGCTACACTCCCCTAAAGCATCATCCAAAGATTTAAAATAGGAAGTGAGACGTTCAGATGCTAGCTACCACAAATACAACTATTCTGTTTCTTTTGCTGTTTATCTTTTGCTCGTTTGCACAGTAGAAGCTGTAGTTAATTGAATTTTTACTGTCCTCCGTGAATTGGAAAGAGTTACTCTAAAGAATTGGGCTGCTTTCCTGGAGACAATCCCATAGACGCAGGTGATTATAATTCAACATGGGACTAAAGTCAAGAGTTTTCTCTACCACTTTCCACTACATTTCTGGCCAAGACTATTCAGCAATTCTTTTTTTTCCTGAGAAACAGAGGAGGCAACTGGTATCAAAGCATCATTTCCCAAAGCGTATCCCATGACAAACCAGTGCCAAGATGCTCGATGGGAAAAGGAAAAAAGAGTTTTCTGGACAGATACATTTGGGAAACATTGCATGTTGCATGTGAAGATTTCCCAGTATACATGCATTCTATTAAAGGTCCTAGAAGTGCTGTAGTAAAAGAACCTTTTTCATAATATGGTATAGTGATTAAATACGTGGACTGTGGAATCAGGCAGTTGTGGGTGGAGTTCTGGCTGGGATTCACATGTGGCTATGGGACTTTGGGCAAGTTAATATGTCTGCATCTCAGTTTCCCCGCCTGTAAAATGGTTTAGGAACGGTACCTATTTCATAATGTTGTAATGAAGAGTATATGTATATAGCACATGAAGTAGTTAATTACTAGCTATTATCCCTTTAGTACAGGACTTCTTGGGCCTTTAGTGTAATCTAGGAAATAAAGTAAACCAATCAGCAGGCCAACAGGAACATTGTAGAATTCCCCACCCATCCCCCAAATGCTTTCAGGGGCTTGACAGTTACCTTACAAGGCAGAATGGCTGGGATGTCTAGCCAACTTCGTAGAGTTCTTAATGTTTTTTAAATTTCAGTTCACGTGAGAATGATATCAGTCTGTAGTACAAATCATATAGCTCATATTTACCAGGGAATTTTGACAACGCTAGACATGGTTTAACTGCCAGTAGCTCTGATGGCATGTTGGTCGTGACAAGAATGCACTCAGCTGGGAACCATGTATGAAACGCCCACCAAGCCCTGGTGGTACAGCTGTGGTCAGGATGTGTATCCTGCCCTTAGAATGTCCCAGGTCGACCAGAAGAGTCAAATGCCACGTGTGCAGTGCCAGTAAACCAAGGACATCAGGAGACTGAGTTTGTTGACTGAAGATTTGAAAATGTATTTCCATGGTGGTTATGCCTGGGCAAGCATGGAGCCTGTGTGTTGCTATTTCTTGGAGAGCCTAATGAGATGATTTGTCTTGTGTCAAGTTCTGTGATGGGTGGCCCTGAGCATTAGTGACCTGCCCAGAGGACTTGGTAGCTCACAACTGAACTGGAGGATGATTTTGTTCTCAGAGGACATTTGGCAATGTCTGCAGACATTCCTGACTGTCACGACTGAAGGGGCCTATTGACCTCTTGTGGGTAGAGGCCAGGGATGTGGCCACCCATTCTACAATGCCCAGGACAGCCCTACAACAAAGGACTATGGCCCCGAATGCTAACTGTGTGCCAAGGGTGAGAAAGCCTGTGCTAGTAACTTCCTTCCCTAAATTTTATCAGAAGCAACAATGACTATATATAGAAGCCTTGAGAGCTGTTTCCTCATGGAAATATACACTCGGGAGGATAAAATATAGACTTCTGAGGATAATGACGTGGACCGGATTATTCATTCTGCTGTTGTACACCTGTCTGCACCCCACAGGAGCCTGGCTGTGCTCTGTCTGTGCTGTTTGTTAGTCTGGGGGAAAGTGGTGAGGTCTAACTGGGTTTGGTTAAGTGAGTTCCCAGGGGATTCCCCAGCTCCTTTGCTCTCGGTGGCTGCTTCGTGCACTGCTCCCACTTTATTCTCCATGGAGCTGCAGGGAGAACTGCTTTATTGTATTCTCACCTGTTCAACAGGTTTTGTCTGAACAGCCTTTAAGAAATAAATACCAGTGATACGGGAAGAAAAGCACACTTGGCCTTTGATTCCTGGAAGACTGAGTGACCTTTTTCAGTGTAACTCTAGACTATTTTGTGGAGTGGTGGTGGTGGGGGGGTGCTCCAAATGCATTTTCAGTTTTATAATTTACCCTCTTGAACCTCAAGATTATGTGTTCTTCGTTTTGAATAGTGTTACCTGATAGCCACACCGAAGAGTGTGTGCTCATTTTAGAGCCTGTTTTCTTAATTCTTGCTCTAGGATGTGAAATTGGACCCTGAATTGAAGTGATGTGGTACAGATATAATATACTGGCCTTAGAATTCGCAAGTGAATCAAGTAATGTGCAGACTCTAAAGAAGAAGCCCCGGAACAGATTGCCTACTTGTATATTTGCCCGTTTAAGACGCCATAATTATTTCACAAGTCCCTGTTGAATATTCAGTTATTTTCAAGTTTGGGTAATTTCAACCAAAACAGCCATTGGCATTGTTACGGTTTAGTGAATAATCATGTCTTGAGGAAACACCCTAGAAAAGTAAAATTACTCAAAGAGAACACAAAATTTTAAGGCTTTGGGTGCAGTTTGCCACAGGTGCCTCTGGAAAGTACCGATTTATGCTCTGAGTAGATGTGCATGGCCACGAGGTTTCTTCTTTAGAAACCATCACCAAGAGATATGGTAGGTGTCTGTGGTGAACGCGCCTACCAAGTTATGACTCGGCTGCTATCAGAACTCATCACTGTTGTCCATACTTAACTTGGCTGTGGCCATTCACCTGTTTCAGGAACATACCAGACACACTGCTGTCTCAGGGCCTTTGCACTTGCTGTTCCCTTGGCCTGAGATGTGATTTCTCCAGATATCTGTCCACATGGCTCACCTCCTCACCTCCCCGGGGTCTGTCCTCAAACGCTGCCTTCTTGGTGAAGCTCCCCCTGAGGTCCCCACTTACAATTGCACTCCTGCCCTATCTCACAGATCGCCTCCCATACTTCAGATTCTCCTGCCTGCTCCGTGTCCCTTGATGCCACCCAGCGTCTGGAACCCCAGCATCGAGAACAGGCACAGAGTAGGGCTCAATCATTATTTGTTGAATGAGCGACTGAACCATTGCTCTCGCTGGTTAGCACTGATGCGTGGGCAACAGCAGGCTTCCCTAATCCTCCTTGGCCAGAGGAGCAGCAGTTTTGTTTGAATTCATTTCCTTTATTTGTCAGCCCTGGTGACGTTAGTTATTTATATAACCGCTGGTGTTGTTGAGGCTGCCACTGTTATCTCTTCTATCTCTGTCCCCTCAGTAATGTCCAACTGCTGCTGAGACCGTAACTGACGACGCTTACTCTGGTCTGATACAGGACCAAGTACACATGTTTGATTAGAATCTTCATACAGAGATCGATTTCTAAAAAAATAAACCTAAGAGCCCAGTAGGAAAGGGGCAAAGGATTTGGACAGTCCACAGAAAAGCGAACACGGGATTTTGCCCCTTTATGTTCAACTGCACTCTCAGTAAGAGAAATACACGTTAAAAGCACAGCGAGATATTTTATTTTCGATGTGTTGGTGTACAGAAGTTCAATCCCTTGGTAAGGCTGTGTGCCAATAGGCAGACTCACCCGCTACTAGAGGGGGTGTAGATTGGCACAGCTCCTGTGGAGGGATTTTGGAAATGACCATCAAAATTTAAAACTGCATATGCTCTTTGACCCAGCAATTTCACTTCCATGAATCTATTGTAAGGATGTACTTGCACGTGTGCAAAATGATGCATGCATAAAGCTATTCCCTGCGGCCTTGTATATAACAGCCAAAGGAAAGAAGCCACCCAGTGGTCCACGGCAGAGGACCAGTTCATCAGATAGGATACTTTCCTACAAAGAGCTACGTTGCAGCTGGAAAAGGAACAAGGACGCAATCTTTGTACCAATATGGAAAGATTTAGAATATACACAAAATGAAAACAAAAACAAACAGGGTATAGAATGCTGCCTTTTATGTAAAGGAAGGGGGAAATGTCATCTATTTTTGCATTTGCCTTATATACATGAAAAAATTCTGGAGGAATACAGAAGAAACTAACAGTGGATAGCTGGAGGGATGGGGTAGAAGTGGGCCACTTCGGGAGGAGGGAGCTTCTACACGGAATAGCTTTGCACGCGCGCGCGCGCGCACACACACACACACACACACACACGTGCACACAGGCACACGTGCACTCACGCACACGTGCATGCGCGCGCACACGCAGACACGCACACACACACACCTACATTTAAGTTTTGAATCCTGTGAATGTTTTACCTATTCAAAAATATTGTTACAGAAGTCATCCTAAAACGGGCTAGTCTAGGAGAGGCAGCAGAGGATAACTTCACTTCCTTTGTGTGAGCGGCACTGTTGGTTCAAATGAGAATTCAAGGTCTGTTCTGAATGCCGTGCTCTCTGCATCAGTCAGTTTTCTTTCCTGTGAAGGTGCATTGTGTGAACTGGCCTTGGGGAGGGAGGGTGTGTGTGTGTGTGCATGTGCATGTGTGTGAACCTTGGGGCATTTCTCCTTCCTCATGATATCCTGGTTGCTATAGTGCGGCGCTCTATTTATGACACGCAGAAAGCACTTTAAAGAAATACTGCTTCCTGACCATGGCTTCCTGGGCAATCTGCCTTCCGGAGACTGTTGAGAGTGAGGGGTTTACGTGCATTTCTGGACAGAGCGCGTCCAGCTCACTCAGACCCAGGGCACCATTTGGCGCAGAACCCGGGGTAAGGAGCGCCTGGCTTTCCCCTAAGAGCCAGGCAAGCCGTCTCTCACCAGGGCCATGTCTCCTGGTGGCTTTGACTCTTGGGCGTTGGACCTTCCCCTCAGTAGCCTTCTCTCCTCGGGGGCGGCCGGTGGTGCAGTTGGCGCTTTGTGTCTTCTGTGCCCAGAGCCGTTTCTTGTACCTAAACCACCAGTGAAAACAGGAAGTGATGCAGCAGAATTCGCCTTGCGTCGACACTGAGCGACTTTCTTTTCTTTTTCTTTTTGCCATTCCTCATTAGGGATAGACACGTGCAGCTGTCCACATTGCAGGACCTCAGTCCCACCGTCTCTGGATATTCTCAGGGTTGACAATGCCGCCGCCCGCGGACATCGTCAAGGTGGCCATAGAATGGCCAGGCGCCTACCCCAAACTCATGGAAATCGACCAGGTTAGTAATTAATGCTGGGAGCAGTTTTGGGGGTGGTTGTCAGTTTCATTTCTCTTCTGGAATGTTCACAGACTTTGGATAGCTCTTTTTTTTTTTGCCCCCCCTTTCTCTCTCTGGCTGTGTTGAAAAATCTGTGCAATAATAGTTGTAGTGTAGTTTGATTCCTGTACCACGTGCAGTGGCGATGGATGGGGTTTTTATATTCCTCCAGCATCTACTTGGTTTGTGTCAATACAGGGCTTGTGTCTGACGCTGCGAGGGAGGCGGGAGGGACAAGTGGACTGGGCTCTAGGCAGTTGACACAGTGGAGGCTGTCCCAGCCCTGCCTGGCAGGGACTGGTGAATATGTGCAGCCTGTTTTATCATAGGCGACACAAAACTTAATTTTCTGAACCACATTTCTCTTCAAAGTTTGCAGAAGCAGCCAAGTGTATTATATTAACAGCTTGATAATGAAAGTAGCGTAGAGGGGCTCAATCTTGGATCCCAGACAACTGCAATTTTATTATTACTATAAAATGCACTGTGTGTCTAGTCTATTATCTGGCATGTAATGAATACTCAGTAAATATTTAATAAATGATAAACTATCAAGACAATTTTTAAAATGGTTTTATCTATAAAAGCATCCTTTAGCGTAGATCTTGATGGTTTTACGGTGTAGCTTTCCTTTACTGTTTGATTATAAGTTATCTCAGAAAGGCTACTTTGGTCATTCTAGAGCATATGATTTAAAGAAAAAAAGGGTTGAGGCTTAATGTACACTTAAGTTAGGGTACCATGGCAACTCCACTTTTTAAAAATGTTTTTGATACTATGTTATGATTATGATCTATACTGATTTTTTTTTTCCTGGTTAGATTTTCTTATCTGGTTGAAGACCATAGTAAGAGTTGTATGCAAAGGATTCATTAAAATAAATTATAAAGACCAAGTTAGGATTAGTTGAACCTTGGGCGTGAATTTGAATTCAAGACAGGGTAAATGTTTAGGACTGTTGTCAAAAGTGGTGCCATCAGACCAGCTCATCATTGTTATTTTAACTGCTCTCTAAGGTAGTCAGTCATTCTATGACTCTAGAGGAAACCCACGCAGGAAGACAAGCCCGCCCAGTAGTTTTACATACCTTTGTGTCGGGCAACAGATGTTTATCCTTTTTCACGTGCTGTTTGTGAGAGAATATGAGTTGAATTTTACTTTCAAATATGCCTGGGACTACTTGATGAGACTAAAAGCAGTTAGGGTTAGGTTTGGCTGCATCCTAAGAGAACAACGCTTCAGGGAGATGGAGGCTGGCCTCTCACATCCACGTGGCAGGCTGTGCTGGCGCGATGCCGCAGTGCCGTGGACCCAGGTCCCTCTGTCTTGTTACTCTCCCTTCTCCACATGTGGGGCTTAGGACCAGCTTGGGCCCCACCTGGGGGCTCATTAGAAATGCAGGGTCTCAGACCCCACCCTAGACCTTCGGACCCAGAATCTGTATTTTCCTGCAAAATCCCCAGGGAATTCCTATGTGTAGTTAATTCTGGGAAGTGCTGAGCTGGTACTTGGTGCCCAAGTCTGAGTCCTCATCAGAACCACCTGGGGCCCAATTCCCAGAAACATGAAGCCAGTGGTTCAGGTAAACTGTTTCCCTTTGATTCTGCCATGGCCTGGAGTGTTTGGGACCCTCTGCTTGAAGACAGCAGCTCCTGGTATACACCCTTAGGGGCCTGTGGAGTCCGTGTCCTGTTCCTGCCTTTGGAGATGGCCTTTGCTGTGTGTGTAGTAATACTTTTAAAAAATATATATATTTTAAAATTTTGGAACAATTTTAGATTAAAGGAAAATTGCCAAGATAGTAGAGAATTTCCATTTGCCCTTCACTCAGAGTCCCCTAATGCTAACACCGTAATTTAACAGTGGCACGTTTGCTAAACTAAATTAACAATGATGCATAGTTAGTCCAAAACTACAGACTTTATTTGGATTTCACAAGGTTCCCCACTAATGCCTGTTTTCTGTTCCAGCAGCCAATCCAGGAATACCAGCCACACTGTAGTATAGACATCATGTTTCCTCAGACTCCTCCAGGCTTTGGCAGCCTCTCAATCTTTCTTTTTTTCATGGACTGATAGTTTTGAAAAAAAACTTTATTTCGATACAGTTTCTAACACAAAGCAGTGGCAAGAATAGTACACAGAACTCCTGTCTGTCTTTTATCTAGATTTACTGATTATTAATATTTTACTTCTTTTACTTTATTGTTTTCTCTATTTCTCTGCAATGTGTGTGTGTATGTATGTATGTATGTGTGTGTGTGTGTGTGTGTATATATATATATATATATATATATATATATATCCTTTTTTCTGAACCATTTACAATTTCATACTTTTTCTGAACCATTTACAATTTCATACCCTCCTTTTGAGGGTAGTTTAGAGTCGTCATCCCTCTTTACTTCTAAACATTCAGTCTGCCTTTCCTAAGAATACAATTGTTCTTACATAACCACAACCTCTTTATGAAAACCAGGAAACTGAACATTAATTTAACGCTATCATCTAACTTCCAAGTCCAAGTCTATAGCCCATATTCAGTTTTCCTCAGTTGTCCCAATAAGGCCTTTTATAGGGATTTGCCCGGAGTCCAATGGCCCTCCAGGATCATGTATTCCATTCACTGATGCCTCTCAGGTCTGCATTGTTCTGGAATGGTTCCTCAGGCTTTCTTTATCTTTTGTGGCCTTGATGGGTTTCCTAGAGTACAGGAAGCTATTTTGTGGAATGTCCTTCAGTTTGGGTTTCTCTGATATTTTCTCTTCATTAGATCCAGGATTTGCATTTTGGGCAGAAACGCCAGAGAGGTGATGCTGTGTTCTTCTCTGGGGATCCTATCAGGAGGCACATATGTTGCCTGGTCTCATTCTTGGTGGGGATTCTGGTGTCGCAAATGCAGATACTGAGTTTCATAGAAATTTGGTGATTTGCTAGTTAGTGAGACCGGGACACAAACCCAGGCCTCCCTTACCCTGAAGACTGAACTTTTCAACAGTTGGCTGAATTGTAGGCCTCCTGCTAACACCCTATGGGGACCCACATGAAGAGTTGGAACTCTGGTCCTTTACTGTCCTGCAGCTGCTGATGTTGGAACGAAACTCCTGGCAAGGCTGGTGGCAGGTGCTGTGTCTCGCCCGGGTCAGAAATGGGCACAAGATGTGGAAATGTATTCGCACATGCAGTGAAGATTTGAACAATGATGATTACTTGAGCTTTCTCCTAATTTTCTACCTTGTTCAATTAAGGTCACGTAGCCTGCTTCTGTCCTACTGCATGTTACCTTTGTTTAGAAAGCTCTTTACTCCTTTTCTACCTGGATAGCGACTATTTCACTGAAAGGTGTTGCTGGAAGTTGGGTTAAGCGTTGTTGCCTTATGTTCCCCTGAAACCTGGAGTATTCCTCCACTTATACGTTGTGTTGTCACTTGCCATTGAGTCTATCAACTTAAACAGGGGGGGTCCTCAACCTTGAGTAGGCCCGAGAATCATCCAGGACCTTGTGGAAAATGCACGAACCCAGCCCAGCTGCAGTGGTTTTGATTCTGTTGGAGGGGGTGTGGCCCTGAACCTGGTTTGTGATGAGCAGCCGGGCAGTCCAATGCAGGGCTCCCCGCGTCACGTGAGACCAGGCGGGAACCTGCAAGCTGCTCTGTCTTCAGTGCTGCTTTTCTGGTGAACGGCCCTTACTTCCCAAATGGACATTTAGTTAATGAGTAACGGGGCGAGAGCTTTCTGAATGGGGATCAGTTCCGCCAGCAGGGCCCGGTGGAGTTAAGGGATGCGTGCTGGCTTTACCTTCTTTCTAAAATGGAAGGAGACAATTCTGTTTCCACTCCGTGGGAAAAGCCCCCAGGAGCTTCTCACAAGTGGAGTTTCCGATATCCCATGAAGCTGTCGAAAGAGTTGTCAGCTCGTGTGTTTGTTCACAGCTCCTGCTCCGGCCTTTACTGTATCCTTGGGTGTCACCCTCGGGCGTCACTTGAGACTGTGGGTGGTGGTTGTCTGGACCTACTGAACCTACAGGGCTTCCCATCCACTTGTTCACTTGCTACTGATTGAACAGCGTATTTCTCAGTCAAGAGCGTACAACCCCGGACACTTTGATAAGCATCGGCTGCCGGGAAGTGTGGCCAGCCCGACACAGTGCAGACTCCGGGACTTGTAGACCTGGGAGCGAGCCCTGGAGCCCCGTGCTCTGGAGAGGCCAGCGAGCCTCTTGGAGCCTCGGTGTCTTTGTCTCGTGAAGTCTAGAGGATAATGTGCCACTTTTATGAATGTTATGAAGATTAAAGAAAGTCTATGAAAAGAATGTAGAACACTGCTTGGCTCAGAGTAAACACTCCGTCCAGGCAGCCGCCGTGGCTGCTGGTGTAAGCGAGTTCTCACTGGATGTAAAATGACAGGCTCTGGTTTCCCTGTCCACCTGCCCTTCCATCGTGAAGCGTCCCTCCTTTCTTCTTCTTGCTCTGCCTACCTTTTTAGATGTTTAGGAAGGCGAGGAAATGAAAGGGCAAGTGGGATAGAGACATCACCTGGGAATGACGGGACTTACGAACTGGACTTGCAGCCAGTTCCTGCCGTGGAAGATTCATTGGCTCCCTGGTGCTGCGCCGCGATATTTTCTTCCACCTTTTGGCCACTCGCTGACATTTCTGGGCAACAGCTCTTTTGTTCCCTGCACATGCTCGCCAAGCCTCTGGTTTCTTCTGCCCCTGCTCTATCCTCACACACCTTTCTTTTCTAAGAGTATACCGAGGACGGAGGGTCAGCACATTCTCTGTGCCGCAGAATGTCTCTGCTTATGCATTTGCACACTTCCACAGACCTCTTGATGCCTCTGCCTCCTGCCGTCCTGCCTGCCTCTTCCACAGCCCGCAAAGGAGGGGAGAAGTGGCCCATTGCTCTTCCCAGGCATTCAGCCTGTCCCAACCCCCATCTCTTTCTCTGCACCTGTGTTTTAATCATTCTTTTCCCTTACCTGAGGCTTTGCCTGGTCAGTAACCTCTTCATTTGTTCTTTTCTCCTTCTCTTCCTTCAGCAGTAAGCTCTTCAGTTCCTGCCATGGAAAATCTCTCTTAACTCTCTTGCTAGTGTGCAGTTTATTTTCTGTCTTTCCATTCCAAGCTGATTTAAAGATTGTCAGTATATGTCACCCATGTTACTTCAGTATCTACTTAGCCTTCGGATGAAGAGCAATTTTCCTCTCCCGACAGCTGCCCCCTTTGATGGCACCAGTGCCTTCCCGTTTGCGAAATCAAGTGCTCTTCGCGCCACCGCGGTTGGCCTCGCCCCCGTGGGTACACTTGGGAAAAGAGTTCCTTCCCATCTTTTTGAAACACCCCCCCTTCCCTTCATTAGGCCTCAGTTCTGAGATTCTCCCTCCTTGTCTGATGAGTCTTTGTGAGTTTCCTTCATCGCCCCGTGTCTTTCTCCTTCTTTCTATATCTGTCACAACCTCGGTCCTTAGCCCTCTGGCCTGTGTGTTCAGATGCCATGCTCTCTCATGACGTTAAGCATAACTTCCATCTAAATACCACCGACTCCTGTCACCAGCCTGGCCTACTAGTGCATCTTTCTGTTTGATGGATACAGTATTCCCCTGTTAAACCTTTGGTTGCCTACAGAATAAAAGCAAATGGTTGATGAAACCGCTCAAATGTGAACCTGAAGAAAGGGGGTCTGATAGGTGCTGCCAACTTTTGGAAGTTATTTCATGTGGAAGAGGGATCATTAGATGTCTATTTGTGACCCCCAGTGTAGAAACTCTGTCCTCTCCATACAAGGACATAGATCTCACCTCTACTCAAGAAAAGCAGGCATGGGCCACCTCAGCAGGCGAGGGGCCCTGATTGTCATCCTGATGTGTGCCTCAGACAAACATTGGGTGGGCTGTTGTGCAATTGGGTCAGGCCCAGAAAGGATGATGGGAAGAGGTACATGGTTTTCCACCTGACTTCTGCAGGACCTTCTCAAATGGTTGTGGGTGCGAGTTGCATGTGATGGGCTTCCAGGCTGTTCTAGAACACTTTTGCCACAGCAGCTGGCATTGACCTGTTTTCATTTCTGGATGCTTTTGAGAAGAGTTTTTTTGAAGCAAGTTACCACAATTAAAACTAAAAAAGCAAAAAAAACGCCACCACGAACGATCCTTGAGCTTTGTAGTGCTCTTGAGATTTGAGCCAGATTCCTTAACTGGCTTCACATCCTTCCGTGACTTTTCCCTGTGCGTTATCCTGGGTCCCAGGTGTCTGCAGGTGCTACATGCAGTTCTCACGTGCCCTCTTGTTTTGTAGAAGCTGCCCCTTTGGAAGCGTGTTCCTGCACATTTACAAGCATTGTTTCTTTTTTTTTTAATCTCTTGAAGTTTCTTCCTAACCGTGAGCCAGTTTGAATTCCTCCGGCGTTCTCTTCAGCTCCGCACTCCTCTAAATCCTGGCTTTGCTAGGCACTGCGGAGGGAGCGCCTCCTTTCTATTCAAACCGTCTTGGATTGTGTTATAATACAGTCATTCCTCTACCCTTGTACTTTCTTATACCATTTTCTTTGCCTGCAGCTTTTATTTACAGTTCATAGAATCAGCACGTAATTTATTTACATTTTAAACAACGCTCACGTGTTTTAAAGTAGATTATAAACCTCTGAGGGTCAGTCTGTGTTTCTTACACCTTTGTGTCCTGTGGTCCATCACACTGACCTCTGTTTCTGTGTGTCTGCTTTAGGTTCCAATTGTGAACAGTAAAGATGAGAATACAACTTCAATATTCTCCATTCTTGAAACAAAAAAATTACAATAGCACCCTCTCCCCATGTGTGGGCGGGGACTTGATTTCCCTAAAAGAAACACGCTTCATGTGTTGTTAGGCAAGCGTATACAGAATAATTACCTGTGGTGTCGCCTCAACCATCCTATTTCCATAATACATGTAAGATATAATTCAGTATGCATGAACATGGTTTGCCCAAGACCTTCTTAAAGCTTATTAATTACATAAAGCTTGTTTAAGTTCTTGTGCTTGAGGTCGGACCTCTGCTTGTTCTGTACATAATAATAACAGTAGTAGCAGTAATCATAGCATGTGCCATCTATCCAGTACGTGCTGTGTGCCAGGCAGTGTGTGAAGTACCCTGCACAGACTATTTCATCTTCTTACTACAGCCCAACAAGGCCGGCTTTAGACTTCAATTCATCGTTGTTAGAGGGTCATTCATTTGCCTAAGCTCACACAGTGAGGCGAGCACTGATACAAATCCAGCACATAGGACACAAAAACCCAGACAGTTCCCACTGAATCATAGATCTGTTTGGTAGCTCTGTTTGAGCCTCCCTATCTTTTACACCCCCACCTAATGGTTCCCATCATCGACGCCAGCCTGACTGAAGGAGATGCATATACCATCACCGGTTTGTTCCATCCACTAATGACATGACTTCCAGAGACGCACTGTGTTATGACAGCAAAGAAAACTTAGGGGAAATAAGGCGAGTGATCAGGGTGATTACAGAAGGAGCCTATCTGAAGCAAGGCAGAGCTTTGAAAGGCTGGTTTTTGGGGCTGGACGCTGGGAGAGGCAGTTTGGACTGCCTGTGGGCATGGACTTTGAGTGGATTGATTTGGACTCAAAATCTGGGCTGTTCCTTGAGTGCTGTGTGAGTGGGGACAAGCCTCCTTCTTTATGAGGAAAAATTGGCAATATTTATGCATCCTTCCTGGCGTTGCAGGGCTTCGGTGAGATAATCACTCAGCGCTCTGCTTTGTAATGGTAACCATTAGGAGCCAATTATGATTTATTCAGAGTGGTACACAGAACAGAACAAGCTTCTTATGTTTCCAGCAGGACTGGAACCAATAATACAAACTTTCCCTTCAATGCATTAAAGCCAGCTCTTTAGCCTGAAAACCCATAATTCCCAAGACATTTAAATATTGGGAGCCTGCCGAACGAAAGTGACAGTTGAACTCCACACAAAGAGTTTTGAATTCAGATCTTTAAGATAATATAGAATACACAATATGAATGTACTTAATACCACTGAACTATACATTTAAAAATGTCTAAGATTGTAATTTGTATGTTATGGGTATTTTACCATAATAATAGAGAAAAAGTTTCCATAGAATCAAGACAATGAGACTGGATTTGTGAAAAGCGACATTCCAGCTTTGCACTGTAGAAATGAAAAGTCATGTGATTTTCCTGGACTCGTCTTTGCTGAGTGGTTGGGTTACATCAGGATTTCTCCACTTCGGCACTATTGACATTTGGGACCGGACGATGCTTATTTGAGAGGGCTGTCCTGTGCTTTGCAGGATTTTAGCAGTGTCCTAGCCTCTACCCACTAGATGCCAGTAGTATTCCCTGTCCAGTCATGACAACCAGAAATGTCTTCAGACGTTGCCGAAGGTGGACACCTTTCCCCCTGCTGAGAATGGACTAAACCAGTAACTCCCAAGCTCGCCTCTGCGTCAGAATCACCCACGAAACATATCGGGCATGCAGAGAGGATTATTGGCAGGGGCATTTTGAAGCCCAGGGGCTCCTGTTTTTATCGAGCTCCCTGGTGATTCTGATGCACTTGGATCCAGGTTTGGACATCAGTGCTGTGAGTCCCCATAAACCTCCACCTGCTGGTGACACTTCTGGTGCCCACGGTCATTTTCAGTGAGTGCTTCAGTGCCTTCATCAGTCCCATGTCCTAGTAATTCTTGCCTTCTCCTTACCCTAGAGAGTACACACATAGTCCCTGTACAAGCTTCTTTTGTCCCACGTAAGAATGGTGTCATAAAGCCTCTGTGATGTTGCACTATTGCTTTTGGTGCTGTCATTACAAGGTACAATGATATGGGGACAGTAGTCACCCCCCCACTTGATGTTTGCAACTCTTAAGTTGGGTATTGTAATTTGTAAAGCCATTTCTTAAACTTCCTTTAAAATGAAGTGACTGGGCTACTTCCCTTTCCGGTTTTAGCTCTCTCTCTCTCTCTCTCTCTCTCTCTCTCTCTCTCTCTCTCTCTCTCTCTCTCTCTCTCTCTCTCTCTTTGTGTGGTAGAGTCTATATAATCTCACAAAATCTTAAAGTTTGCCATGTTTCAGAAGAGAAAGGCAGCAAGCACATTTCTGTCCTGCATGGAGAGCTCAGGTTTATTTAGTGAGCATGAACTCCAGGGTTCTGCTTTTCCTTCTGAAAATGAGCTGTGGATTGTAGTTTGCTTTCCAGGTAGGTGGGGGCGGTATTCTCTTCCATTCTGTTTCCCTACCCCAGTGCTGTCACCAAGGGCCCCATTGGGCAACCCAGGACAGAGCCTGTCACCAGCTGTGTTTTCTTGAGATTTGGTGACTGAGATGGTTCATACCGGTTCATGATTTAGTTCATATTTTAGGACCCTTTTGTGTATGTCACTTGGTACTTCATTTTCTTGGTAGACCAACTGGCGATTTGTAGCGGGGTATATAAGTGCCTGGATTTTAGCATGCAGAGGCCTCTGGGTCTGCAGAAAAAGGCAGCTTATTCTAGAGAATGGCAGCTTGTCCTTCATGTCTAGGGCTACGTAGACCTGTACAGTGTGCTCAGCGCTCTGAAGAAAAGAGAGCAGCCTCAGGGAAATAACATATGTTCTTTTCTATTGTCCTTTTTCTAGATTTCCATCACAGGCACTGGTGGTCCTCTAAGTCAATGGCACCATATTGTGCTTGAAACCCCCCGCTCCCATCTCCCTCAGCCCCTCAAATAGCAAGTCCTGTAGCGTCTACCTCCTAAATGGTTCTTGATGCTGACCACCTTTTCCCCATCCTCACTGCCACGGCGCCAGCTTACCTGTACCAGGTGACTTCAGGAGCATCTCAGCCGGCCTCCTCGCCACCACTCTCACCCCCCCTCCAATACCCTCCCCCAGGCTTACATGTTCTTCAGCCCAGCCTTCCGGGCTGCGGTTACTAGGGCCCTGCTGTCCCCAGCCATTGCCTATGTCACCAGACTCGCTTAGAGCCGCTGTGGTTTCCCCCAGTCCCTCTGTCTGGCTTCTCATTATAAGTGACTCTCTCCCTTTTGGTAGATGCACACTTCTCAGAGCCTTTACAAATGTGATTTTCTCTTACCTGGAAATTACCCCCCTCATTTGTCTGCCTGTTTATTTCCTATTCACTCTTTGTCCCAGATGGAATATAAGACCCTTAGAGAGTCTTTTCTGACTCCTCCAACTAGACGAAGGTCCTTGTTATACTCACTGTCACATCCCATAAGGATCCGCTTGTTCACTGTGTGATGTTCTGCATGGGCCACGTGTGTCCCCAGCGCCTCGCACAGGGCCTGGTACGTGGTGAACTTGGAATGAATGTTGAACAAAGGAAATAAGTGATGTTTGTCCTATTTGTCTAATGAAACAGACAATTAAATATAATTACGAAAGGGAGCAGTCCTGGTGTGAGGGACTTTCCTCCTTCTCACCATGCAGTCTACATACGTTGTCACATTTTATGAAGTGACTTTATGAAAGTCTATTTTTGTCCTTCCATCAAAGCCACTCATAGTCAAAAGACAACCAAATGACTTTGAGAGGAGCTGCGTCAAATTTCAAAATGATTGTAGGTGGATCTTTACTGTGGGACAAGTTTGTGTTGATCGCTTTGGATTCATCAGCCCCGTCACCATAAGATGCTTGTAATTTCCAGCTTTTATCTCTTTCTTGACCCCCTGACCTATATAAACAGCTACCTATCTGACGAGTTGCCTTTCCCATGTAGGTGTCCCTGACCTCAAACTCAGCGTATTTAAAACACTCCTCATTGTCCCTTCCTGTCCTCAACCTGTGCAGTTTGGCTTCTCTTCACATTTTCCTTGTCTTGGTGACAGATGTGAGCAGACACCCAGTTCGCTGAAGCTGGAACTGTGTATCTTCCCAGACACTTGTCCCTCGCTCAGCTTTTCTCTTTAATCAGTTACCCCAGAAAACTTGCCCGCACCTGGTCCCCCTTTGTCACACCTACTGCCGCTCTGGCTGACCTCATTCTCTGTGGTAAGTGTGGAGGAGCACAGAGAGCAAGGGAGGACCTAAAAATAAGTGTGTCAGATATCCTCAAAGGGGGAACTTTGAAAGGAAGAGAAGGACATCTGCAGAAACAGGAGATTTGAACGCAAAGTAGGTGGATATAAATTGAGAACAGATGGGTACGAGACAGAACCAATTAGAAATCTTAAAAATGAAAAATATCCATATAATAAGTACATTGTTTTTAAAAAAATCAAACTACAACAGAAAGATGAAAACAAACACGTAGACAAAATAACTCTAGGGTGGTTTTGGCTAAAGAGAGAATCGGAAGATGCAAATGAGGACTTCATCCAGACACAGCCCAAAAGATAAAGGGGTGAAGAGCATGGGTGCGAATTTGTGTTGAAAGGAGACATTAGGAAGTTCTAAACTATGTCTAATTGTAGTCCTACTATTAAAGAATGGAAAGAGTGGCGGAGAGGCAACATTTTAGGAGATACAGCTACTGTCTTACCCCTCTGGAGTGGGGGAAAATGGACTCTGGATTTGGCTGGTTGGATAGGTAGAGGCTCTGCCATGAGGAGCCATATTGACTTAATACTCTGCCTAAGAGCCACGGGACAAGGAAAGATTCCTGAGCAGGAGAGTGACTTGGTATGATTTGTACTTTTAGAAGAGATCACAGTTTGAGAATTGTTTCGTGAGAGGTAAAATCAAATATGAGAAATTAGATAGCTCTTGCAATAGCCCAGGCAAGAAATGATCATACCATGGCCTAGGATAGTGACGGGGAGACAGAAGTGAGGCATGTCTCATCAAGACATATGAGAAGATTAAATTGACAGGAAGTTGATGACTGCTTATGTGCAGGGGGTGAGGGAGAAGGAAATGTTAAAGATAATTTTAGGATTTCTTGTATGAAAAACTGGGTACATGGTGGTGACAGCTACCAAGATAGAAAAAAAACAAAACAAAACAAAGAATGAGTGGAGGAAAATTTAGGTGGACTTACACTCTTCATGAAAACCTTACAAATGAGCACAGGAAGATGATAAGGCGGGTGTCTCGATGGTCAGACTGGACTCCCTTTTCCACTTCCTTTGGGTTTTGGCACACTGCCCATTTTGTCCGCCTAACTAGTCTCTTGGCCTCCAGTGTAATTGCCTCTCATTAGAAAGTGCATACTTGATCATGTCTCGTTGGTGCTTAAAAGCCTGTGATGGGCCCACATCATCAAGTGTTGTCTGTAGGACTTAGACGGTTTTGCCTCTAGCTTGCCCTTTAGCCGCCATCTCTCATTCACACATGTGACCTTGTCAGCTCCTCCATGTACAACCTGAACACCTGGTTACCCATGCCATTGCATTTACTAGGCCGTCAACAGAAAGCACGTTAAGCGATCCAAATAGCATCTATTTTTAATTGCTTCTCTGTACCCAGAGGCAGAATAAAGAAGAAGGTTTAGACTCACCTCTGAGATTGACGTGGCAGGGCTGAAACACAAGCAGCAGCAGGGAGGAGAGGGAAGAAGTAATGTTGATTGCGAGTTGATTTCCCGGAAAACTAGAAGATGATAATGAATGAAAGTAGAAAATTAGGAAAGAGAGTTTTGGGCTAAGATTTAAGTTTGCAGTCATGGAAGGATGCCCCCTCAAGCTAAAATCACCTGAGAAAGAAGGAAACTACAGAGAAGTTAGGGCTGGAGGTGCTGATTTGGGCATCGAAAGTGAGAAGGAGGAACAGGGTTATTCCACTGGATATCAAAAGCTTTAGTGTTAACTTAGGATTTCATCCTAATTTATGTGGATAATGCATGAAGCAAGATCATCTGCTATTCTATGGGCGTGCTAAAACATTGTCCTTTAAATAACATTTATCAAGAACTCACTATGTGCCAGAAAACAAGATACCCAGAATTCCAGCGCCCTTCCCCTCAGGTGTTAGCTCTGGGCACTTGGGCGTGCTGGTCATAGCTTCCAGGACTACAGATCTGAGGCGAAGTTAAAGAGCAAGGGTTCTAAAATGATACAGGTCTGGGTTCAAATTCTGGCTTTGTCATATGAGCTGTGAGGCTTTGAGCAAGTTACTTAACATCTCAAGATCTTCATGCAGTCTTCTCATTTGTAAAGTATATTTAGTAATATTGTCTTACAGGGGATATATGATAGTCACTCAATAACTAGTAGCTACTAATTATTAGTAGTAGTATTATCAGGAGGGCTGGCCAAGTGACAACAGAGAATAAAAGCCTGGGTTCATGACATGTCAAAGGCAGGGGAATTGCAGAAGTATGCGAGGTTTGTGGCTATTGTTTGCATATTTGAGATCCTTCCAGAAGAGCCTATTTTTTTATTGTCCCCGGCTGTGGTTCAGCCTCAGGTTGCCATGGTCACATTCATGGGATGGATGTTTGAGACTGGGAAGCCCGTGTCCCTCCACTACTTGCTAGCAGATATCTTAGCACCACCCATTACCACTCAAGAAAGAAGGATGAATTGGCATTAATCCATCTATTACAAACAAGTAAACCAACTACATGACAGAGACAAGAAGTCTAAGGAACAAAAACTAAATTGAAAATGTAAACTCACTTAGTACCCTTTTGCCACCCGTTTCCCTCACTATTCTTTTGATTGCTGTCTTACATCCAATCTCAGCTCCTTTACAGTGGATAAACCATCATAATCTTGCATTTAAATTGAACCTGAACCCTAATTTGCCTTCAGAACTTATCCGGCTTTGTCATATCTACTCACCTGGTCTGATAATACCCGATTGATCAGAGTTGAGAGTCATTTGTTTATCCTACTGCGTGGGTCTGACTTTTTATTTTCAAACCCTGCACGTAAATATGGTTAACCTTCCACGTATGAGCTTGACACAAATATGCAGACTCTTCCCCATGAGTGAAGGGAAGCAGACCATGAGCTCTGAATTAATTCACAGTGTGAATCACTCATTTCCAAATAGAAAAGGACACTTGAGTGCAAGGGTGTGGTGGAGAAAAATGGCACATCAGCCAGCTTAGAGTCATCTGGGAGTACTTCTTGGAAAAGAATGATGTGAAGACTGATATATAGGAATTAGGAAATTGGTTTTTGTTGCAGTCTGAGCTATTGAAATTTGGGGGAAAATATTTGTTCCTTATATTCATAGCAACACTGATATTGGGACAATATAAAATAGTCAAGAACCACAGAATATAATTGATATGAGTAGTGGTCATTTTCTAAAGTTGCAGTTTCCCTTGTATTGAAGGGCAATGCAGTTTCTCCCAAGTAGATGTATATCTAACACCTAAAAGAGAAAAAGGAAGGTGTGTCTACTTGTCTTTAATCCACTAGTACATGAGAGTGCCGATTATTTATGTGTTTACTCATTTACATAGTCCAGTGATTTTTATGATGCAGGGATTGTACTTTATGTTGCTGAAATTTAACATTTAATTAGCTTTATGAGGCTTGAAACAAGTCATTTTTAGTAAACCGTTTCTGAAGTGAATCATCATCTGTCAAGAACAGGGTGACATAGCCTGTCGTCTCTCAGCTTTTCAAATTAATATGATCCATGGTTTTACTACTTTGGAGATGTAGCTGTGAGCCCCTTTGTCATTTCTGACAATTATTGGAATCTTGTGTCGGTGATTCACTTCGGAACTGTTGTCAAAATACTTGCTTTCCAAGAACCAGCTGAATTTGCCTCAGGAAAAGAGTGGTTTTGTCATTATCTTTCAGATAATTTAGGCCTCTATTAGGAACACCGAGCATGCATACACACCTTGCAGAACTCATGGGATTCCTCCATAGGAGAGTGCATGGCTCGGCAGCATGGAGAGTAGTCACAGGCTCATTGGAGGAAGAAGAAAGCTGTTATCAGATGACTTATGCCATTGACATGGTGTCAGCAGGCACCCGGGGAACTAGGTGGGTTATCATGCATTCAAGTTGCTCCAAGTCCCATTGTAGGCTAAATCGTAGTCAACACGTGTGTCCCTTCTCAGAGGTGTCCTGACATGTGGAAACCAGGTTTCTTTTCTTCCTGTGCCAGCGTTACTCATAACTGCTGTGTGGAATATGTTCAATGAATTTCCATCTATAAAAGCGGAGTAGGATCCCAGGGCTGTGCTGTACTGCCTCAAAGCGTCAGAATAAAGCTGGCATGGCCTTTTAAAGCACTGGGAAGGCTTTTTCATAGTCCAGGACCAGGAACTTTTAAGTCTTTGTGGAAAATAGTTTTGCAATTAAAGGGCTGTGAGATGATGGTCTCTGGAGGGGCAGATGCATGGTGGTGGTGGTGGGTTATTCTGTCTTCCTGTTGCTGTGTCCCAGCGTTAGCTCCTTCCAGAGCTGTAGTGGCAGTTGGAAGAGACAGGGAAAAAAGGAAAAGAAGTTAGAAATCTGAAAAAAGAAGATGCGTTCTTCATCGAAAACTCTTCATTAATTGCATGCCTTGCGGGGGCCT
Organism: Hipposideros armiger; assembly: GCF_001890085.2. NCBI lineage: Eukaryota > Metazoa > Chordata > Mammalia > Chiroptera > Hipposideridae > Hipposideros > Hipposideros armiger. The sequence goes on from NW_017731594.1 coordinate 711,101, forward strand.
AGGAGCCACTCACCCAGGAGGTAACTGAGGTGTCTCAGAGGCAGCCCCTGCCTCCAAAGCAAGTATCATCTAGTTGACAAAAGAAACGGACAGGACTTGAGGAATAAAGAACAGGAGGGGACAAGTGCTGAAGGCAGCACTGGGGGCTGGAGTCACTCAAGCCAGGAGCAGGCATTGGATATGTAGTCATTTATGTATTTAATTTCTTGAACCAACTTTTGAAAAACGTACCTGCAGAGTGTCCAAACGGTGTTACCTGTTCATAGGTAACCTTTGCCTGGCGCCTCAATCTATGTCAGGCATTGGGCACATGTCATCTCGGTTAATTGTCACAGCACTACAGTGTGCGAGGCACTGCTTTTATTTTCAGAAGAGAAAACAGAAGCATGGTGAGGAGAAGTAATAAGCCTAAAGTTACAAAACCTGTGGAAGTCGGGGCTCAGTCCCAGGAAGTCATTTGTGGAGCCATTCAGGAGCTCAGAGTCGAGGGAAGATACAGAAAAGCAAGCAGCTGACAAAAATGCAGCGTTCTAAATGCTTTTCTGTAGCCTATCCGTGGAATGTCATCCCATGAGCATCTTTCCCCCCATGTCATTAAAAACATTTCAAATGAACAAGCTTTCAGTGAAGCCAAGCGTTTTTTTGGATGCCCGGTTTAGGGCAGCCGTGGGCCTGGGAAGTGGATGTCAGAGGTGAGAGCCTCAGCCCACAGTGCACAGCTAACAGGCATGTGATCACATGGGAGGGGGGTGCTGCCGGCCTCCATGGGCCAGTGTCAAGGCAGAAATGGGGGCCGCGATAGACGTGAGAGCGCCGAGGTGAGCATTTGGGCTGGGTGCCTTAGCCAACAGACAGGAGCAGGTGGTTGGATAGGAGCTGAATTCATCAGAGGCGTGGCAGGGAGGGGCAGTGATGAGCAGTAACAGCTGGGCCATCTCCTGAGAGGGAGCCTCAAAGCAGGCTGGACCCCGGGACCTCCAAAATAAACCACCAGGGACTCCCAGGGATGTTTCTTCTGGGGTTCTCTCATGCCTTGAAGGAACCATGTGCTTTGGGTGGAAGAGTGGTTCTTTGGTTGGTTGGTTGGTTTGTTTAACAGATCAGAGGGAGGCAGGAGGAGGAAGAAGATGAAGTTCTAAGCTTGAAGGGCTGGCCGGCCATCCACGTGGCTCTGCACTAGGGGCTTTTGGAAACACAGGACCAGACCTTAGAGGAAGTGTCAGGGTGGGAGGCGCGCACTAAGGAATCCATGATACCAGCATTTCATTAAAATCAAGGGAGAGAGGACAGAAAGGAAAACAAAGGACCAACAGAAAAGGAACAGAGGAACAGAGAGAAAAGAGAGTGTTGCCAGAGACGTGGATTAAAAGTGAATTGCTAGAGAATTTGGCCATTCTCAGGAATCTAGCTGATTTTATGAAAAGTAGATAAAACAAATCTTTTTGTATGGGAAATTTTCTTTCTGAACTTAGTGTCTTCCATAGATTAAGTTACATAAGGGATCCTGTTGGAGAATAAGAGTTAAAATACAAAGGGAGGAATAAATCCCTCCCCCAACAATAAAAAAAAGCGACTCCTGAATAGAACTGTTGGCACCTGATCCTTTGCCAATCAGATTCACATGGAAATGCATACTTTGACAAATAAAAATATTCCTGCCAACATTAGAATTTTTCCAGAATAATATAAAGTGAAGGAATACTTTCTTTCTTTTTTTTTAAACACACTTCTTCTTTTTTTTTTTTTTTAAAGATTTTTATTGGGAAATTGGGGGGATGGGAACAGTGCTGAGGAATTGGGGAAAGGGGAACAGACAAGTCGCTGTCGTCTTGTTCCTCAGTCTAGCCGTGGAGGACGCTGCCTCACTGGCCCAAGTTGGCACCATCATTGCGCTCCTCTCTGGCGAGGCAGATCAGTCGCCGGCCTCTGGACGGCCGCTCACTGCGGCTGCTGGCCGCTCACGCTGGCTGCTGGCCACACACGGCAGCCCATGGCAATCCACTGCCACAGGGACTGCAGCCCACGCCGTCGCCGGCGACTCATGGCAGCCCAGCTCCAGGTTGAGCTATTGTTCAGCATCTCAGCTGTGGAGGGCAGTGTCACTGGCCCTCACATGCGGGATCCAAACCGGGGCCCTCTGGCATCCCAAGCGAGCTCCCAACCATCGCGCCACTCGGCCGGCCCAGGAATACTTTCATATGCTTTCTATTCTGAAGGTCAGACTACCTTCTCAGACTCGGTAGTTAGAATGATTTTGTCTCATAGTCTAAACCCAGATATAGTCAAGTAGAGTACAGAATTTTAGTTCCTTGAGGGTTTATGGAGTCACAGGGAGAAGAACCAGTTTTCATCCGTTTAGACCAAATTTTCTTTTCTCTTAGCCCTTTCTCCCAGTGAGGTCAAAGGCAAATTAATCAGTGGAGCTACAGAAAACCATCAAGGTGTCGCCCTCCGCACCCTACTCCCACGTCTTCGAGAGCTGGGCAGGTAGACAGAGACACTTACACAACCCGAAAGAACGTTAACCGAAACAGGCAGAGCCAGGGTCTGGCTTGGTATTTACGTCAGGCAAGGACCTCCTGTCAGAGGGCTTCCTGCAGGCAGTGATATCAGAATAGTGTGCTCTGCTTGGGGTATCTTACTCGGTCCCTGTTTATGAAAGTCGTGCCAATCACCTGTGAGGCCTGGCTAACGGATGGTGACAATCACTTGATTGGTGTCTGTTTGGTCACCTGTTGAATTACGCTCTTCATCAGCTGTCTCGTTCAGTGCCCTTCCAGGTCAGGAATCACATAACTCCTTCCAGAGTGTTCTGTGCAGCCCGTGGTGACAGCCCTCACACGGCTAACAGTTGATAGCCAGCAGCTGCTTAGAGCCACCCAGCAGTGGCTTACGGGGTAGGAAGCGGGATGTGTGCCGTTTAATCCAGGCCATCCTTCAAAACAGTTTGCTTTACAGCCAAGCCTTTTGATTTTGTTTTTTTAAAGGAAAGTTTGTGAATGTGTGGATTCTCCATTTAACAGCAATGGATTGAGTGCCCGCTTAGATCCTATGAGTACCTATGTACTGTGGTAACTGGTACTGAGGGTGGACAGGGTTACAGAGATGAGTTAAGTTGCCTTGCGCTCAGGGACAGGACGATTCGAGAGATGCACGAAGTCCTCAGGAGTGCTTTATTTAGTGTGCTGAGGACCGAGAGGGAGTGGCCTCTGTGTGTTTGGGAAGGTCAGGGACATCTGCTTAGAGGAGGTGGCGTTGACATGGATATTAATGGCACGTAGAGTTCATTGTCAGAGATGAAGCAGAAAGAAGGGGAGGGACATTTCTACAAATAGAGCGAAGTGGAAGTAAGGAGGTGGGGTGTTTTTGGAGGGGTTGGCGGGTGGGGGGAAATCACCAGCTCATTTAGAAGCACGGGGAGCAAGTACAGCATCAGCAGAAAGCTGGATTGCTTGAGACCAGATTGTGGAAGGCCTTGGGCGAGAAGCTATGGGGCGTATACCCTATAGGTGATGGCCACTGGGGAATCTGTGGAGGATAGCAGAGCAGAAGAGTGACCTGAACAACGTGTGTGGGGGAAGTCGAATTTTTTATAATTATAGTTAATGTGAGGATTGGAGAGAAAGAAACTTGGAGATGCGAAGACTTATTTGCAAGGATCTGGTGATGGCATTCTGAGAGCTGCTAATAAAGGTGGTAGTAAGGTCCAGAAAGGAAAAGGGGAGAGAGAGATTGTGGAGGAAGTAATGATGAGACTCGGTGTCCTGTAAATGTGCACATGACAGAACAGGGTAAAGAAAAGGAGAAGGCAAGTTCTCGAGCAATGTACATGGGAAAACTGCCCAAAGCAGGCAAGTTGGGTGTAGGCACCTATGGAAGGTCAGAATCTGAGATTGAGATGCCAGGGGAGCATTGGACTGGAAATTCCTGGCCAGTGGTTAGTAATGATGGGCTGGCACTCAGGGGAGTCACTGTGTCTGGGAGGCAGAAATACGGGTGGTGGGACTCGGGGAAGAGGCGCCTGGTAGCGGGTGTCGGAATGAGGGGTGTCAGGATTTTAGAAGAGTAGTTAGGCGGTGAGAAGGAATAATGTGAATGTCACAGAGAAAATGCTACCCAACCTTGTAACACATTAGACCTGAAGGTTGAAGAAATAAAAGCAATGATGCTTCTGGGCAGCAGTGGTGTCATAATAAGACAAAGGAATCATGGCAGGGGTGGGAGAGCTTTGGGGGGCATGCTGTTGTTGGGTTAGATTGATGGGTAGGGGATGGTGACACTGATGAGTTTTGTTGTATATTTAAATAAGATGCCTGAAGGCGACTTAAAATGCTATGTTTAATAAACTGCCAAACATTTTCAAGAGAGTGTTTGATACCAGAACCGTAGACCTAGGGCAGTTGAAGTGAGTGAAGAACTGACTGATTAAAAGCCGAAGACACAAGAACAGAAATTTGGAGTCCGGAAGCTAGAGGCAGAAGAGAAACAGTGAAGGATCTCTTGGATTTTATTGAAGGATTCTTAGTTTTATAACTGTAGGAGAATGAAGGAAATATGACAGCTGTGGAAAGAGGGTTTCAAACAAAAGTAGCAGGACAGTGTTCAATGAGGCAGATGGATTAAGAGAGATGTGAAAGGTCATTAGGTCTGGGTGGCAGGGGCTAATTTCCATTGGAACAGGTAGAAGAAGGGGGACAGGTGTAAGAAGTGGGCTGTGGGACCAGCCCTGTCCTTACACGTCATTTCAGTTGGTAAGGCTACATCATGGTCGATTTTTGTCCAGCTAACTGGGATTCCTTGTCCTCTGTTGCTTGGAGTTTAATCTGTCTCTATTAAATCTCTAAGCTTTGTTCTTCCAGGGTCTTTACTCCTTTCATATATCCGGCTTCAGAGTGTTCTAGATATAATAGCGCTAGACGTTCATAGACATATCTTTTCAAATTTGATTCTGGATCTATGAATCAGGATTAAAATTCAAGAGGTCCCTCCAAGAAACCTCAACTAGGATAGTCTAATTCAGGGAGCTGTTATTTTGAATGCCTTCCCTTACCTCAATAGCAATACTTTCTTGGCCTGATCTGTTGTTTCAGTGTCATTTAGGGCTGAAAACCAGCCCTCTTATTTATGTTTCAGTTTTGAGGGTGCAAGCAGCAAGATTAGGAGGCTCGGAGACCGATAGATCTTTGTGAAATACTGATGTCTGGAGAAGTCTCTGGTATCTGGAAGTGCAAAAGCCTTGACTGATGAGGAAATTTTTGTTCCTAAAGTTCTTTTGTCATTCGGTTTGCCCCTTAAACTATAGCTAAAGCTATCAACAATGGACACGTGTTTGAAAGGCCTGGGAGTCGTGGGACGTGTAACTTCACTGTAGAACCCAATCCCCGTGTCCAATCTCATTCTAAAGGAGGGCCACTCAGGATGCCAGGAATACCCCACCATCTTTCTTCAACAGTTCCAGGTCCCTCTTCTCCCACTGTGCTCATAGTTGTTGGCAGACATTCATTTGAACACTTCGTCATAGAGGCTAGAGCTACAGTGGGAGGTGTCACTTGTCCCTCAGGATGAACACTGAGGACTGAGTTGAGTTTTTAGCAGGGCCCTGAGGTCCTTAGAAAGGGCGATGAGCAGTGTTCAGAATTCACTCAGAGGGCAGGTATGGTAACATCATGGCCAAGGGCAAAGATGCAAGAAGGATATGGAGCTCTTCTAGTGACATGAGAGGGCAAGGGAGTTAGAACATCCCCCCTCCTTTGAGTCTTTTGCCTTTTGTGTTAACTCTCATTTAACTTAATGTAATTCTTGTAACAGCTCTGAGAAGCGGGTAGGTCCTATGCCCATTTTACAGATAAACTAGTTGAGGTTCAGCAAATGAAGGAAATCATCGGTCACTCTGCAGACAAGTTGACAGAGCTAGGATTTGAACCAGTCCTTCATTCAGAAGTGCTTTCCCCATGCCACATCACCCTTGAGAGGAATAGGAGTACACCATGTTTATATGCAGACTTTTTTTTTATGCTTGTATCTGAAAATTCAGGACCATGTGTTGTATTTCTTTGGTTTCTCTTCCCCATTTGTTTCTTGTCTGTGATTTGTTCTTTCAGTTGACACACTCCTCTCCACCCCAGGAGACAGACAGGGTCTGTTTGCCTCCAAAACAGAAAGTGTTTCGACATCTCCGGGCGAGCCGTGTGTGTGTCTTCACTTGCATTCCTTCTATTTAGGGGCAGGCGGACACAGCTGTGACTGGTAGGTGGAGAACACAGCTGTAGTCAGCCGCCAGTTGACAAAGGGGTACATAGTGTCACTGCTCCATTACTCAAGTGTGCCCGGCTCAAGCTGCTGCGTGATGGGCATTTGTAGGGGCCAAAGCCGGGGGAAGAATTCTGTGCACTTGGTAGGAACAATTTTGCAATACCTCATATTTGATGTGCCACATGTTTTCATAAAAAATACCATGAATCCAAGCTTGTTTTCATAAAACCCAACTGCTGTCTGTCTGACTCGTGGCCTCCTGAGGATTCCTGGTTATCGTTTGACCCTTGCAGACTTCCATTGCCTCAGACCTTTGAGCGAAGCTGTGTCTTCATCCTGACTTTAATGTGGGAAAGTTATATACGATATACGTTTTGTTCAACTAATAATATTAAGTGTAGAAAAAAGTACCATCGGGGCCTATGGATCCTTAATATATGTGTGGTGATGGCTGGTATTTTCTTATCTTGAGAAAAAAACAGGCTTCTTGACAACAACTAAGAACAGCAAACGGACATTCTCTTTGCTTAGATATCTTTTTAATAGGCGTCTTTTTTTAAGTTGAAAATGATGAAATGAAACTAACAGAAAGTATTTCCTTTTATTTTGCTATTTTGCAGAAAAAGCCACTGTCTGCAATAATAAAGGAAGTCTGTGATGGGTAAGTGTTATTCAGGATACGCCTGAGATGCCCCATTCCACCACGTGAGAGGCAGATAAATATTCCTGTGCAACTATAAGATGTCGTTCATAAGTCTCTACTTGACCCGCCCAATGACACCAAGAATTACTCTGTGAGATGTGCGTGCCTCTCTCCACCAAAATGTTACTGTTGTTCCTCAGAGAGGAGAGAGTGTGAAAGGGCTGGTGTGTGCACGTGGGGGTGGGTTTTGTTTATTTTGAGAAGTTGTGTTCATTCACCCTTCTCAGCAGGGAGCAGTCTAAAGTTCCTGAGGTTAAACAGACACTTCAACTGCTGTAAACTGAGGGGACCACTCAGTTCCCCATAGACAGAAAGTAATTTGAAGGACAGGTCGGTGGGTAGCTGCACTGTCACGTGGAACATCACAAAGAGACAGCTTTCTGACTTCCCTTCGGCTGCTCCGACAACCTAAGGAAAACACATATGGAAGTTGCATTTTTTTTTTTCCTTTAAGCAGGACTATGACTAGAGTATTCCCTGGAATTTATTTAAGACCTGGGATACTTAGCTAGAATGTTCCAATATGCAGCAAGCATACTGACTGGGGATAGTAGAATGCAGAGACAATTGAAATGTAACAATTATCAAAAATTTAAATGGCATTCATTTCCTTTGTTTTTGCTTTTTCGCTCCACACCTTCAAAATATGGAGAAATGTAACTTTATATTGAAATACTACTCCCTCCCCAAAATCCATGCAGATGAAATGCTTAAAGGGGAGCAGTAAGTTTGGAACAAGACCTAGACAATCCACTCAGGAAAGGACGGGCCTCAGGGTCGTGAAAGGCGGGCTCGTGTCATTTTGTTTTAGAAGCTGTGTTGTCAGAGATGTTGACTGCCGGCCCAGTTCCAATCATAGTGTGTTTAATTCATCTGACTCTATCAAACTATAAAAATGAAAATGACCCTTTGTTGTTTTTTTTCTGATCAGCTCATGCTTATATTTTTAAGGTGGTCCCTTGCCAATCATGAATACTATGCATTGCAGCAAGCCGATAATTCAAACCTCTACATCACGGAAAAGGTACGTCAACCCCATTGTTGAATCTGGGACCTACCTTTAAGGAAGTTAGAACGTGACTGATGGTTCCTCTGTCCAGTGCTGGGCATGCTGCTCTCAATCTTACAGCTACCCTCCATGAAAATGGAGCCTGCAAAGCGAACTGCTACTTCGGTATTAACAAGACGGTAGTTAGCCCATTCGAGAGTGAAGCCCGAGCATGATTCTGCGTCCTGTTTTAGCAACGGCACTTGCCTTCTAATAGCAAATTTACCAAGTATCTCTCTTATTGCTTGGCTAAAGACTTTATGTGACACTGAATGTCGGTCTAGCTCTCTGTTCTCAGACTTGTGTTTTTTCCCCTTTGGAACAACGTCTCAGCCATCTTAAAGTAGTTGAAACAATGATGAGATCTTTTTGAAGTTGGCATTGTGTAGGCACTGATTGTTCTATGGCTTTTGGGAACGCTGCTTTCTTCTTGGCTGATTTTTTTATGCTTTGGGAAACTTGGAGGAGAAGGAGCGAGTTGTGACCACTACAGTAGCTTTCTGGCAGTAGGTAAAATTAATGTCTTAGAGTTCCCTGATGGGAGAAGGGAAAGCTAATATTTATTCAGCACCTACTGGAACTGGGCCAGGTACATTATTCTGTTGTTCTCTCCCTGCAGACTAACCTGGGATGGAAACAATTTTGGTTTGGTTAACAGATAAGAAATGGAATTATAAAGCTCAGATGGCTTGGTCAACATCTCAGGGGTGGTAAACGCTAGAATCCAGAAGCAAGTCCACATCCTTGTGCTTCTGTCATTTCTCCTTTGGGGGATTTCTAGAAGCGTTTAGCATTCAGCTCAGTTTTATGAAGTGTTCACTGAAATGTTAAGAAGCCGATATTGTCCTCATAGAACTTATAACCTGGTGGGGTTGGCAGGGAGTGGGGGGACCGCCCTGTGAACAGTTTGCACCACAGCAAGGTGGTTGGCGCTGGGACAGAAATAATGCAAAGTGCTCTGGAAGGAGTTTGCCCGTGAATCTAGTGGTGGTGGAAGGTGGACATGGTAACAGGGTCTGGTGCCCACTGAGACTGCCCGCTTTACCCTGAGGAGTGTGTGTGTGTGTGTGTGTGTGTGTGTGTGTGTGTGTGTGTGTGTGTGTGTNNNCGCATAGCCAGAGGCCTGGAAATGCTTTTGGAAATTGCTGTGTTGTCCCAGATGGGCACTGGATTTTTCCTAACTGATCATGTTCTCCTCTTCGCCCTGAATGCGAGAATGCTGAGAATTAACAAGCAGACTAGGTTTCCTGGCCTGTGGGGTTCATTTTATTTGTTCCTTTGATTCATTCCACAGACACTTAGTGTCCTGTCTTGCTTTTCCCCTTGCTTCATTTTCTTCATATTTTTCATTGATTTTATACTGCATTTATGACATCTGCATGCTAGTCTTTGTGAGATAAAGAGGAAGTAAATAAGTACTAGTTGAGTGTTAGCAGTTAAGTGTATTGTTGATATACTTAAGAAGACTATCTCATTTCAACTTGGCTTACCTTTTAAAGGCAACTAAAATATTGTGACTTATTGGGATATTATTGGAAAAGATTGGATGGGTTCCTACTACTTGGGGTAGAATATGAAAAGTGCAAAAATTATTGTGATAAAATTATAGGACGATAAAAGTTATAAAAGAGTTTCTTTTAATTTTTTTTTAAAGAGTTTTTCAACCATCACCAATTAGCGAATAGTGAAATCAATTTAGTTGGTTATAATAATAGTAAAATTTGGAATATAATAGATAGAATAGGTCAGAGTATGTCACCTGTTTAGTTTGTGAAATATTTGTATTATCCACACACATATATAATACATGACTACTGTGCTGGATTTTTACGTCGGGTTGTGTTCTAAAAGCCACTGTGTCACAAATAGCCCTGCCTTTGATTAATCTGTGTTGGCTTGTGTCCCCTGGTGGCTGTCCTGCCTTCTGTCACCATTGTCAGGAGACCTCAGTTTATTGGAGATTGCTAAGTGTGGGATTCTCACACTAGAGAACCTAAGCATGTAGGCCTTTTAGATCCCAAACCCCCGAGAGTCAGAGTGAGTGGGTCTTGGATGTGGCCTAGGGCTTTGCATTTTCAGAGCCCTCCATGGTTTCTGGTATGGGACACCCAGGGACCTCGCACAGGAACTGTGCTCTGGGGCTGAGACAGGATCTCTGTGTCCCGGGCACTGTGCAATGTGAACAGAACTTATGCATGAAATTTGACTTAGAAGTGTGTTTGTGGATGGCCAATTCTTGGGATAATTTAAAAATTCATTTACTATGTATGCTTTTGTTCTAATTAATATTAGTATTGACTCCAAAAATCCAAACTACTCAGAACATTGGGAAAATTATTATTTTATTGTGCATCCTAGTCATTTCTGGGGAATCCTGTTTTGCCTGAGGAAGTTCTTCATGTTGAGTTTAAAAGGGATTTTCACCTAAGTCTGTCCCTCTTCAGCAGGTATAGCAGGGGTTATTATTTTGTTAAGAGTTTAGGGAATGAGAAGACTCATCTTTCTAATTATAGCCCTTCACTTGTAAATAAAATGTTATCGCTTTTCCTCCTGCGGCTGTTAGTGGCATAGCTGCATGTGTGTGACACAGAACTCAGCACACACAGGGCAGGAGACGGACCTGAAATCCTGGGTCCCCGGGGACAAACCTGGGCTGCCTTCAGTGCACTGTTAGGTCCATCCAGTTCCTTGCAAGTATTCCTAAAATTAGAGCCCGTTTTCCATTTTTTAAAGTAACGTATTTAGCATCATCTTGGTTACTTCCAGCCCAGTAAGTTGTTAGGTAATATTTGCATTACCATGGTAACTGGTGACTAAGTTTTGAAACGTGTGCATGTTCTTAGCTACTGATTTTCCCTTGTGTACAAGGTGGTCTCCCATCCTCTGTCACAGATAAGCTAATCACCTGTAATTTTAAAGAAGAAAGGTTCCCCAAGCCAGGTCATCTAATGCATATTGTGATTGATGCAAGCATGCTTGTGAGATTCTAAGGAAGGCACCGCCCTACTTTCTTGTGCTAGTCAAGCCTATTTTCTGAAATAGTCTTCATTTGTGTATTGGGCCATTAACTTCGGTTTTTTCAGTGCAATGGGGTATGGGGGGGAAGATGGGAAAATGTTGTTCAGTACAGGGTTAAGCAGAAGTGCAGCATGCAAATAAGTGCTGTACAGAAAGACAAGGTTCAACTACTCACAAGTTCAGATTCTGCCCCAGACATGTTTATATCTCAGGGTGTTGTCAGAGAGAGAGCAAGAAAGAGAATAAAAATTGAAAAGTGAATCATGTATTTTTTTTAGCGTTATTGAGGTATAATTGACAAAATTGTAAGATATTTTTATGTACGTTATGGTAATTTGATACATGTATATTTCTAGTTCATTAACACACCCATCACCTCACTCTATCTATCATCTATCTATCTATCTATCATCTATCTAGTGAGAACATATAAGTTTGACTTTCTCAGCAAATTTCAGTTATATAATACAGTGCAATCAACTATAATTACCATATTGTACGTTAGACATTAGATCCTCGGGCCTCACTCATCCTGTACCGGGAAGCTTGTACCCTTTTACCGACATCTCTATTTCTTCCAGCCCCTCAGCCCTTGGCAATCTCTTCCACTCTCTGTTTCTATGTTTGACTTTTTTTAATTTTTTTTTATGGTTTCACACATAAGTGACACCATGCAGTATGTGTCTTTCTGTGTCTGATTTATCTCATTTAGCACAATACTCTCAAGGTCCACCTATGTTGCTGCAAATGGCAGGATTACCTTCTTTCTCATGGCTGAATAATACTCCGTTGTATTTATGCACCACGTCTTCTTTACCCATTTATCTGTTGACAGACACTTAGGTTGTTTCCATATCTTGGCAATTATAAATGCTGCAGTGAATATGGGAGAGCATACATCTCTTCAATATCCTGTTTTTATTTCTTTAGGATATATACCCAGAAGTGGGACTGCTTGAGCATTACGGTAGCACTATTTTTTCACAGTGACAGCACTGATTTACATTCATGTCAACAGTGGATGAGGGTTCTCTTTTCTCTACATCCTCCCAACACTTTCTCTCTCTCTCTCTCTCTCTCTCTCTCTCTCTCTCTCTCTCTCTCTCTCTGTCTCTCTCTCTCTCTCTCTCTCTCTCTGTCTCTCTCTGTCTCTCTCTGTCTCTCTGTCTCTCTCTGTCTCTCTCTGTCTCTCTCTTGCTCTCCATATAATGGTAACCATTCTGACAGGTATGAGGTGAATTCTATTGTGGTTTTAAACTGCATGTCCCTAATAATTAGGGATGTTGAGCATCTTTTCATGTGTCTGCTGGCCATGTGTATGTCTTCTTTGGAAAATTGTCTATTCAGCTCCTCTGCCCATTTTTTAATTGGATTGTCTGTTTTTCTGATATTGAATTGTGTGAGTTCTTTATATATTTTGCTTATTAACCCCTTCTCAGATATATGATTTGCAAATCTTTTCTCCCATTCTGGAGGTTGCCTTTTCATTCTGTTGATAATTTGTTTTGTTCTGCAGAAGCTTTTTGGTTTGATGTAGTCCCACTTGTTTATTTTTTGTGAATTGTGTTAACTTTATTCCAGTGGAATTTGTCTTCTGAAAAAGAGTGATAGATGAAAAAGACTGATAGAGAGTGATGCGCATTTTGGTTCCTTATCCTCATTCCAGTCTGAAGATGACGGTATTATTATCTCCATTTTACAGTGAGGAACTTGAGACAGGGAGAGGTTATGTAACAACTTGTTTAGGTCGTACTGATAAGGAGAGGTCAAGCTGAGGCTTGCACCCAGGTGGGTTTGCCTCCAGAGCTGTCTATGCTGCCTCCTAGAAACTCGCCTTCCCCACCACCTGGGCCCCAATTTATTTATGACGCCCTTTCTTTGCTGACACCAGGCCAGTGATCCTGATGGTAATTGCCTCACGAAAATAAATGCGGGAAGTTACAGCCTGTGAACCCTGGTTAGCAGCTCTAGTCTGGGCTTTCTTATTCCTTAAGAGGATAACTTGGAGGAAGTTGTACCAGGCAATCTTTCACTTACTATGGTTTAGCAAGTACATTGTCATGTGCTTTTGGTGTGGATTATATAATTGGCTGAGGTAGTATTAGTGCACTAATTCCAGTCTTTTTAGGCAACCAAGGACATTGCCTTGTCATCATTAATTGTAAGCCTGTGGAGAGGTAGTTCCTCAGAAAGCATGGGACACGGTGGAGGGTGCCCTTAGGAGATCGTGTGGACAATTGAAGTTTTATCGCGATTTTAGAATGGTGTTTGGTTTTCCCATGCTAAGATCTACTTCAGAATGTATGAAGGTTGGTGATGCACCTTGGCAGTGTCTTAGTTTGTTAAATTCTTATTTTGTAATAACATAGAAGAACATGTCTCCTCCGGTCCTCCCTGCAAAGCTGGCCCCAGGAACCTTTGGGAAGGAAGTGGGATTGTTTGAAGAGCACCCCTTCTTATGCAGTTCCTGCTGCCTAGGTGCTCTGGGTTCTCAGACAGGCCATGAGCGTCCCAGAATTCCTGGGCAGACAGAGGTTGTGCGCCCCTGGGACTGGTATTTCCCACCGGGTCAGGAGACTACTTAATTATCATGTGGAATTCAGTGCAGCTATGATGCCTTGAGCACTGGGCTCCACAAGAGAGCTTGGTGACATAAATGCATTCCAATCTCTGCGTTCATATATCTCAAGCTGGAAGAAAGTCTTCACATGGGCACAGGCTTCGAGGAAGGAGAGGAAGGAACCGAGTAGTTACAGGAGTCCCTCCTTATCCTCGGCTTCAGCTACCATAGTCAACCACGGTCTGAAACTAGTAAGTGGAAAATTCTAGAAATAAGCAATTCATAACTTTTAAATTGCATGCTGTTCTGAGAAGTGTGATGAAATCTCGCGCAGTCCCACTCCATCCCACCCAGGATGTGACATCCCTTTGTCCAGTGTATCCATTCTCTATATGCTCCCAGCCCAGTAATCGCTTAGTAGCCTCCTGGGTTATCAGATCAACTGGTGCTGTATCACAGTGTTTGTGTTCACATAACACTTATTTCACTGAATAATCGTCCCAAAGTACAAGAGGAGTGATGCTGGCGATTCAGATATGCCAAAGAGAAGCCATAAAGTGCTCCTCTAAGTGAAAATGGGAAAGTTCTTTATATTTTGAGAGAGAGACCACATTCACATAGCTTGTAACAGTAGATTGTTGCAACTGTTCTATTTTATTATTAGTTGTTGTTAATCTCGAATGTGCTCAATTTATAAATTAAACTCTATCATAGATATGTATGTATAGTAATAAAGATCACACATCAGGGGTGCCAAAAAAAGGTCTACAAGTGGACACTTTGGTCAACGTTGCTCAAGCAGTAGTTCGCCGTCATCAGAAGTGCCTGGACGCTGATGGGAACCACTTTGAGCACCTCTTGTAATTGCAGAAGTCAAATGTGACTTGGATTCATCTTTGTTATCGGTATATATTGAGTATTACAATTTTAATAGTTCTCCTTTCTTAAAATGTGTATACATTGTTTTGGCACCCTCTGTATTTAGGATTCAGTACTGTCTGTGGTTTCAGACATCCACTGGGGGTCTTGGAAAGCACCTCCCATGGATAAGGGATGACTAAGGTATGAAAGGAAAGAAGGGTCCCAAAGAGTCCTGGGGAAGGCCAACTGAATTTGAATAATGTCTGAATTGAATTCTGAGAGACTAATGGGAAATGGATTCATTCAAAGACAGCTCTTCCTGTGAGTCTTAGGCACCGTGGCAGGCCAGTTGGGGAGTTATCTGGCGGGTGGAAACTGCCCTGAACATTTGTTAGGTGCCTGCTATGTGACAAGCACTCAGTTAAGTGCTCACATGGGCTGTTTGTTATCTCTGAATCTTCCCGGTAAGCCTGTGATCCAGGTTTTACTGTTACACCCTCCATTTTACAGAGGGCACAACTGAGGCTCTGGGGTGTAGGTAACAGAGCTGGGATCGGACGCAGGAAGTCTGGCTCCAGAGCCGTGGGCTGTGCTCTGGGGCTGTGCTGCGGGACAGGCAGGACTCTCCGAGGCTCTCCTCCTGCTGTACCACAAATGGGGGGCACACCAGTTCTTGGTGCTGAAGATGGAAATCGATCTTCCCATCGTCTCCTTTCACCTCCCTCGTTTCCTCTGTGGCCAGTCCTCATCTGACCACCTCTTAGCCCCCCAGAAAGCGTTCGATTCCATGTACACCCTCAACCCAACAACCCCAGCTGATCAGCATTGCCAAACCAAGTCATTTGCCTTAGAACTTCCCCTAGGAACACACATCACCAGCAGAGCCTCTTTTCCATTTGGAACAAGGCTAGTAGGTCCCAAGGAACTGGTTCCAACCCTGTGTGTGGGAAGGTCAGCTTTGTACAGAGACTGTGGATGGCACTTCTAAGCTGGGTCAAATGACACAAGAACGTATGTCTCTGTTGGTCGCTAAACAAAGTAGGAATGGGGTGTAACGGGGCTGGCTCAAGAACACTGTGAAGAAGACAATTCAAATTGGCACCCACACGTTTTCATTTCACACGTGCCTTTTTAGTGGGATGGACATAGGCTGTCTAATGAAGGAAACTGGGGCATGTGTGTTAGCTACATCTGCCTGTGTTTTGTGTAGATGTCCTAAAGCACAGACATCTCAGGTCAATGGGGTTCGTCTTTCAAGAGTGGCTAAGCTGTTATGGGCTTTGGGGTGTTACTGGAAAAGATTGGGGAATTTTCTTCTACCTTTAATATAATGTGAAAAGTATAAAATTATTTTAAGTGATATATTTAAAGGGTAATAGAGATAATAGTAGTGTTTTTCAAGCTGTAGGTTATCACTTATTAATAGAAATAAAATCAATCTAGTAGGTTGAAAGAGCATTAAAATGGACCATAGTAGAATAGAAAAAGATTAGAGTATGTTACATGTGTGATTTCCTGAAATATTTTTCTCATCTACATTTATATATAATGCATGTATAGTCTTAGTTTTTACCTGAGCTTGGGGGTCAAAAATGTTTGAAAGTCACAAAAATCATTGCACCGGGGATTAAACAGAGAGAATAAATATAAGTGCTGTGTGCTAAGTGGTTGAAGGAAGCCTCGCGTGTGGAGTGTGGTTCCCTGAAGAAAGTGACTCACACACACCACCACCATCATTGCTACCGCCGTCGCCGCCACCACCACCACCAGCGTCACCAGAACCACCAAACAAAGTGGAAAACTAACTGAGCCATGTCTCTTTCTGGGGAGCTGCCCTACCCCTGCCTCTTAGGAGGGGCAGCTCAATGGCTTCGTGCCATGTGTCCCTTCCCTATCGCCGCCTTAGCTAATAGGGACCAGAAGTTGTCGCCTTGCCCTGGGTCCCCAAACATCCTTCCTTGGGAATCGGAAACCAAGAGATGAGTTGGGTGATGGTGTTTGCTAGAACTGGAAGGTCCTGTGTAGTCAAAGCTGTTATGACGTCACAGCAGGTAAATCTCCCTGCGAGCTGAATATGAGCCGTAGCACGTGGAGTAAACACCCATCTGCAGAAAGGATTGAGACCTGAGAGAAGCGGAGATGAAGACCCAGAAAGCAGGGGGACAGGGAGATGTTTCTGGCCCAGGTTTGCCTCTCTGCTTTCTGCCTCCTGTCTTTGCAACCCGTGAGAGGACCTGCTGTGGCTGTGGCTTTTCAGTCCTGCCCCTTAAACTCTTTTATGTGGGTCTTAGTTACTCTCGATCAGAGAGCTTTCACTAGAACAGGCATCTTCACGGGAGCCCAGGAACCTGGTAAATTTCCTAACCCAGCCACATATCCTAGGAAGCAGTCCCTTCTCTGCCGCCATTGGTGAGACTTCTCTTCCGCCATTGGTGAGAGTCTGGGTTTGTTCACCACAAGCCACTGCTGCTGCCTCGGTAGGTTACTCCCCATTCAGGTTGACCGTTGTGGGCTGCCACCTGCACACCTGGGCCAGGGCCTCCAGGACTGGCTCGCAGCAAAGAAAAATGTTCCTGCTTTTTCCCTTGTCCTTCTCTTTGGCTCTTCTGAGGTTCCTGACTCCAAGCTTTTCTCTTGTGCTGCCCTTCGCCCTCTTCCACCCTTGCCTTTCTCTCACTCCACTGCCCGCTGTCTCCTTTGTTAAAGACTCCCAGTTCCCATGTGCCTTGCTGCGTAATTCTTTCTTTTTTAGCTTGTGACGGAACCTGACTTCTGTTATGGAGGCGCTGAGCCCTATTGGCTGCTTGTGTGCCTGTCACCAACCTTGGCAAAGCACTGATCTCTCCTAGACAGGCCGATTGTCCTGGATCTGCCAGCTCATAATCCAGGGCTGTGGAGAAGGAACAGCCATGCCAGGAGGAAAAAAGCCACGGATGCGTGTACTCGATAAAAGACACTTGTATTAACTTCCCGTGTGTGCCAGGCATGGTGATGAGCTGGAGATGGTTCCAACCTTCGTGACTGTCAATATCCAGAAGGGATATTTCCATCTTCCAAAACAGTGGCTCTCGCTTAAATGTAGATCAGGGCCGCAGATCTGGGGAGTCAGACTCTGTAGGTCAAGGCTGGGGTTCAGGTGTTTTTCACAAATGTGGGCGGTCCCAGTGCGGTGTTTAAACGCTGCTCACTAAAAGTGTCAGTAACTTCTGGATCTTTCCTTTGGTTCCTCCTGCATATGAAGAAAACCCATATCGTGAATTCTCATTGACTTGTAGGCCTGTGTGCTCCCTGAACTGTAGGCATCGTTCTGATTGGTTTCTACTGCTGCTGGGAGAGAAAGGAGGCCCACCTTTCTCACTTAACCTGGCCACCAAGGTGTGTCACAGTCTTGCCCCAGTCAACATTTTCAATTTTGCGGTCTTGCTCCTGTTCATTTAAATTTAAATAAACTTTCTCAGCGTTCTCCAAATAAACCTTGCTCTGTCACCCCAGGGTAGCTTTCCTAACCTGGTATTCAGTCTTGTCCCCCTCCGCTCCCCCCCCATTATGTTTCAGGTACTAGATTAGGTGTTGAGGATAAAGACATGAAATGACTTACTCCTTGCTTCTATGGAAATGAATCTTAACAAGGAACATGCGCTGGAAGCAATGTCATTAAAATAACTGTCATCTCAGGACAGCTGACCCTCTTCCTACCGATCTGAAATTGTTTAAGATGGAAGAAACCTTGGCTGTTTGTCTGAAATAACCCCAATTTTGGAGATTAGTTTCTTAATTCAGTCCTCTTCTGAATCTCTTCCCTTCCTCTCTGCTGCTGTAGAGATTACTGTCTCTGGTTTACTGTCTCTTACGTTCATTTTTTTAGCTATTCAGGCCTCGCATCTCTTTGTTGTTGCTGGAACTGTTGTATTTTCCCCTCCTTAGGATTCCAAGTGCCTTACAGCCAAAGGCTGTAATGTGTTCCACCTCTGGGTCCCCAGCAGTGTGTTCCTTGAACATAATAGATAGGCGTTTGAGGATTGTTTGTTGATTTGACGTGATGCAGTTTTCTTTGCAAGATAAAAGGTACAATTAGCTGCTTAATAATTTATGTGGGATGTTGGTTAATTCAGTTACCAGAATATGTACATACACTTTCAGATTATTAACAGTGGAGAGATTGTAGAATAAATAAATGGATCTTAGTGCTCCTTGTAAAGAGAATCTTAAATCAGTGTTAGAAAATTCTGGTTGGCTTTCAGTCCCCCACAACCAATTGTCTTTTTCAAAATAAGTATGTACGTACATACAGATATGCACATACACATAATATCTACACTGTGCTGGATGTTGACTGAAAATCTTTAAAGATTCATGAGATTTCATAAAATGATACTTAAACCCAGCCCCATGGATTTGAGTACCTTCTATTTAGAATACATGACCTTTTTCTGAGAGCTTGGTTAGCTGTAGAGATTTATCTTCAGGTCACAGCAATAGTGATGGGGAGGGAAAAACAACAAACCCTCTGGTACCTTGTATTATACAGATAAATCATCATTATGCAGATGAACAAACAGTAATACATTTTCCAAGTCAGTATTATTATTTTTATTTTCATTGTGGCAAATAACAACCTCGAAGAACAAAACTGTAGTTGTGAGAGATAATTTACCTCAAATTGTGTGATTGTGCAATTCTGAGAAAGTGAGTTTTACTTTATTTCGCCCCGTGGGAACCATGAATATACGTGTGGCTCACCCATCTTCAGCGCTTTATTTCAGACAGTCGCTGGGTAAAAGCAGTGGCCTCAGAAGTGGAGAGAACCTTAGACTTAAATACAGACTGTAGCGTCTCCGTGAAAGGAAATGTGGGCGATGACTAAGAAACCTTGCTGGCTTGCTCTCCCCAGTCTTGAACTAAATGGAGGAGAAGCTTATGATAGTCACACTCCACTGCGGTGACACATTTTCCAATAACCAAGAAACAAGTGTTTGCAGTTGGAATTATATGTACATGTGGTGAAAGCAAGCCACTAAGAACAGAGGTCAGAGCAAGAATTTTAACCAGCAGGAAAAATGCTTTGAAATTTGTGATCTTGTGTTTGCGTGTGTCTCAGTCCTTTCGGGCTGCTATAACAAAACACCATAGACTTGAGTGGCTTATAAACAAAAATACAGAGATTTATTTATTATTAGAAGTCTAAGATGAAAGTGCTGGCAGATTCAGTGTCTGGTGAGGGGCCTGCTTCCTGGTTCATAAGCATCCATCTTGTCACTCTGCCCTCTTATGGAGGAAGGGGAGAGGGAGTTTTTCTATGATAGGTACAAGTCTTGGGTTTCCTCAGCTCTTTCTCAATCCATCAAGCCCAGCTTGTGACACTTGAGATGCACACACTCTCACACCTGCACACACTCACACCCGCACACACTCACACCCGCACACACTCACACCCGCACACTCTCACACCCGCACACACTCACACCCGCACACTCTCACACCCGCACACACTCACACCTGCACACACTCACATCCGCTCACACTCACACCTGCACACACTCGCACCTGCATACACACACACGCACACTTTCATACCTGCACACTCTTACACCCACACAGTCACACCCGCACACTCTCACACCTGCACACACACTTACACCTGCACACTCACACCCGCACACACACCTGCACACACTCACACCCGCACACACACCCGCAACTCTCACACATGCACACACACCTGCACACATTCACACCCGCACACACTCACACACACATACACACCCGCTTATTCAGACTTTCCCCAGGAGCTATCCAGCCCTGGCATTGGGCTTCAGTCAGCCATTTCCTTTTATGGGAATGTCACCCCACCTTTATCCTGGTGCCTTTGCTCTTAGTGACTCAAATGAAATTGGCA
The DNA here is from genome assembly GCF_001890085.2 of Hipposideros armiger. Lineage (NCBI taxonomy): Eukaryota > Metazoa > Chordata > Mammalia > Chiroptera > Hipposideridae > Hipposideros > Hipposideros armiger. The sequence continues at coordinate 731,439 of NW_017731594.1, forward strand.
GGAGACTTTCTGAAGGCTTCTCTCAAAACATTTTTTTGGGTGATTTTAGAATTTTCTAATTAGAATTTGGGAATTGGATGGGAGCTATCATTTTAAATCGTTTGGTGCTCTTCCTAACTTGGAAGAGTATATACTTATTTCAGGATGAAGAGAAAAAAAAAGACAGTCTAAGTTGAGACACAAATGAGAGGGAGGACAGAGGAGGGCACTGACTGCCACCAGCATTACTCAGATGTCAGTGGGTTTTATGACATGTTATTCAGTGTTCACCACGGACTGCTGGATAGAGGCTGTAGCACAGTAATTACACAGGCAGCTAACTTTCTTTTTGCTTAGGCGCCCTCTCTTGTGTTGGGTAAGATACGAATGCTTCTAGAATTGCAGGCAAAGATAAATGCCAGAGGTCATGATAATTCCATGTTCTCCAGTTCAGCTATTAAACCAATGAATAGATTGACTCAAGTCCTGAAACATTTAACTGTGTAATGCTCAGATGCAGAATGAGTGGCACACGGGTTTCTTGCAAAAGCAGCAACTTGTTTACCAAAAATGACACTAGAAACTCCAAAACACCCCTTGTACACAAAACCCACAACAGTAAACAACAAAAACCCATGACCAGTAGAGGGGATTAGTTCTGAGAGTGGCTTTTTGACTCTTACAATGTGTTCCAAAGCCGGAAGCTTAATTACAAATTTGCTAAGCACCATCCAGTTCATGTTTTTTATATGCCGGGAATAAGGTTTATTTTTGAATGGCTGTGAGACTGTTACTCAATATTTAAAGATGGAGACACAATATAAACATCGTGTGTGTGTGTGCGCATGTGTGTGTGTGTGTGTGTGTCTGTCTGTCTCAGTGTCTCAAAGGTAATATGAAAGATTCATGAAACAATGGACACCATACTACTTGGAATGCCTATTTGTCGTTATTTTTAGTCCATTATTTTCTTTTTTTTTACATTTTTGAAATATTTGTTAGGACCCAAAGGATGATTTCATGACTACTAGTGGTTGTAATCCACAGTTTGAAAAACATTTCATTACACTTTTTGCTCTACAAGATCACAGAAAAAGTTAGATCTCTCACCTTTGTTATTCCAATGTCTAGAACAAAGCTCAATAAATACTTGTTTAATGAAATAATGAATACCCACTACAATAGTAAACCAGTGACCCAAGGGCAGACTTAAGGGGTAGGCATGAACAAAGACCACAAGGACAAGGAGAAATAAAAGAAAGAAAGAAAGTCTTGTAGAAAGACTGGGGATTGATCAGAGGAAGGAGGTCTTGCCTCTACCCAGGAAAGGTAGTGTTCCTGCAACTGCTTTCTGGATGTGACACTTTGGTGGCATTGGGGTTCAAGGTTGCCCACTCTTTTCTACTGTGATCAGAGTTAAGTTACAGTCATAACTATTGCATGATCATGTTTGATCCCATTTTCCAGTTATCTACTGTTGTATTTGAAAAGCCCCAAACTTAATAACAAACAAAAAACCCATCATCAGTGGAGACGATGAGTTTTGCTCCCCACTCCTTTCTGGGTTAGGTGTGCGGACATGGCAAAGTAAGGATGATGGCTTGTCTCTGCTTGAAGATGTCTGGAGTTGCATCTACCTGGGGGCTGCAATCATTTGGAAACTTCTTCACTCATATGTCTGGCTCCTGGGCTGGGGTAACTCCAAGGCTGGGCTCAGCCAGAACTGTATACTGGGGGCCTACATGTGGCCTTTCCATGTGACTTGGGCTCCCTCATAGCATGGTGGTAGGATTCTGAGAAGTTCCCGGAGAGGGGGCACTTCCTGAGCGCAAGTGTTCCAAGAGAACCAAGCAGAAACTGCATAGCTCTTTATGACCTAGCCCAAAAAGTTTGGTAGAATCTTCCACTGTACTGTAGCTGGAAGCAGTCATAAGTCTGCCCAGATCGAGAGGAGAGGACATGGGTCCCATTGGGAAGAGTGACAAAGAACTTTGGAGCTTTTTAATTAAACCACCCCAGGCAACATCTTTTCACCTTTCTCTCTCTCAGGGAAAAACTGTCAGATAGGTTCACTGTGTTCCAGCAGATATCCAATGATTAAACTGTGTCATTTATATTCGTTAGATTTCAACTTTTTAAGCTAAGAGGAAGAAGAAAAGATAGATAAGGACAAATAGAAGAAAGTTTGCGTCCTTAAAACGTACAGCCACAATGAGACACTTTTTTCACATTGATAAAAGGTACAGGAGGAGGAAAGACCTGTTGCTTCCCTTTCTCAAGGGTGGGGAGCCCGAGCGATGACTGGGTAAATTGAGGACATGTTCACAGGCATTTAGAGGGGATTTATTAGGCACTTCTTTTGAGTCCGACGTTTGGGGAAATTGGGTCATTTCCTTTACTATGTCTGAAGATTAAAGTTCAAAAATAAAAGTGAGTGCTTTGTTACCATCAACTGCACTCGTCAACCAGTAATCACCCTTCATTTGTCAAAGATAGTCTTTGTGCTTTGACTAAAGAGAAAGCTGAAGAAGACCTGGGTAATTGCAGTCCTATTTAGTCTCAGGAACTGGCATAGGTCAAGGTGACCTTGACCCATGGGGCATGCTCTCACTCTTAAGAGAAAATACAAAAAAACAAAAATAACTTTAAAAGTGAATCATTGCAGTCTTATTTAAGATGTTCATTTCATTGAGAGATGAATAGGAGGGGATAGCTTCTCCCTCCAGTATTATTATGTTTTTAAATGGATTTCTTCTCTTTCCCCATTCTTTTTATCTCCCTTCTCCCATGGCCCCCCCCCTTTTTTCTGCTATTCTTTTCTTTTTCTCTCTCTCTCTATGACTTTATTTTTCTTTTGCTCCATCTTGCCTCGCTATCATCTCCTTTATCAGGTTATTAGCCATCTTTTAAAAAATTCCTCTTTCTATTCTCTGTCATCTGCTTTTCTTTCTCTCCCTCTATGTTTAGTTGGCCTCTCTTGCAACCTGAGACTTTCAATCACTGTAATTAGGTTTAGATTTTTAGATATAAAAAAAGAAATAATGAGGTGCCACTGTATTAATTTAATGCAACTTATATAAAACCTTTTTTTTTTCAGGGATCTACTGATCCTAAGAAAACAGATATAAAATCTCAAATTTCATTTAAAATTATTTCCACAAACAGATTAACACATTGGAGAGATATTAGAAGAAAAGAGGAAGAGTAAAGTATTTTTAATGATCAGAATTCTACTACTCAGAAAACCACTGACATTTTAGTATGTACATAGTTTAGTATATTTGAGTTTGGGTGTGCATTTATTTTTGTAAAATGAGATCATAGTGCACACATTCTTTCATAACTTGCATTTTAATTTAATATATAGTGGGCATCCTAACAAGTTAGTTAATGCAATCACCTACTTCATTGTGTAATGACGATTAAAGAGGATAATGCTGGCAAAACATTATGCAAGGAGCTCAGCCCATGTTCATCTCTCAGTGAGTCATACTTCCTATTTATTTGTTAAACTCGCTTAATGGCTAAAAAGGATTCAACTCAAGTTTTAAATTAGCTCTTTTTGTTTGGACTTTTAAATAATTCTCTCTCTCTCTCTCTCTCTCTCTCTCTCTCTCTCTCTCTCTCTCTCTCTCTGTGTTTTAAATAATGCTAAAGTGCCCATTCTTTAAACTGAGCCTTTGTGTAATTCCTTAACTATTTCCTTACAAAACATCAATAGAGGTTGAGTGATGAGTCAGAGACCAGGTCGTTCCAGCTTCTGCATCCAGCATTTATTGAGGACGCCCTGGGTGCCAGTCACTTTCATGGGTGATTTCATTTAGGGCTATAGGACTCACAGGGGTCTTAGGAGTTTTGAGGTTTTGGATTATACAACTTCTGAATTTCAACTTTGGAACTGAAACCAAGACCTCCTATGTTATTGTGAAGAAAGTTCCACTTCAGGGATTTTTAGAAGCGGTTCAGGAATTGCAGACATGTTTGATTTATATGGCTTTTTAAAATATTATTTTGAACTATTTAACTATGAATAAAAACTCAACATGAACTGTAATGATAGCTTCATTATTATTAACTCAAGCTGCCAGGCTAAGTTGACTTTAAGCAGACCTTAATATGAAGCATTTAATTTCCTCCATCCCTATGCATATATTTACACTCCTTATAAACGTGTCATTGACTGGGAAGATTGTACTGTTTTATTTTAAATCAGGCGTGAATCCGCCCACTCAAGCAAAACCCTGTAAACACGTTTACTGCTGCCGCACCTGTGTACTGGCTCGTATTAGCTCAGGGATAGGTCAGGCTTATTGGCTTGGGAGCATGTCGAATGTCCAGAAATAGGTGAAAAACCTAATTTTTTCCCCTTCCTGTTAAGTTTTGGGTGCTTTTTGTCTGACTTCCACTATTTATTATGAGGAATGAGAGACGTGATTAGATGTTAGTTATACCGATTTGAAAGAAAAAGTGTCTTAGATTGTACCTTTTCCAAGAATCTGGAGTCTCCTGAGATTTCCAGACAAGCAATGAAAAACAGTTAATCATTGACAGCTACATACCTTGTGTGGTGGCAGAGGTCTAAGACGGCCCCCAAGGTTCCCAGCCCCACTGTTCCATGCCCGATGTAACCCTCTCCCCTTGAGTATAGCCCACACCTGTGACTATGATGGGATATCTCTCCTGTGATTATGTCACATTGGATGCCAAAGGGATTTACAGATGCAGTTAAGGTCCTGAATCACTTGACTTTGGGGTAATCAAGAGGGAGATTATCCTGGTGGGCCTGACTTAATCAGGTGGACCCTTTCAAAGAAGGAGAAGCATTAAAGACTTGGCTCTTCCGGTAGCTTTGAGAAGAAGCAAATTGCCATGTTGTGGAGGCTACAGGTAAAGACCTGAGAGCAACCGCTTCAGAGGTGAGAGTGGTCCCTGGTCAACAGCTTGCTAAGAAATGGGCAACATAGAAATCTTAATCATACAGCTACAAGGAAATGAATTTGCCAAAAACTGGAATGAGCTTGGAAAAGTCCTCTGCATAAGGATGGAGCCAATGACACCTTGACTTCTGCCCTGTGAGACCCTGAGCAGAGGACCCAGCTAAAACATGCTAGACCCCTGACCCACAGAAACTGTGACATCATACATTTGTGTTGTTTTAAGCTCCTAAGGTTGAGGTAATTTGTTACACAGCAATAGAAATCTAGTACACTGTGTGAGCATATCCAGATTTCCTCCACGTTGAGTAAGAAAACAAAGCACGAAAACAAACTGAATGTGAAAGCTTGTCATATTATTGCAATGAGCAGCTATACTACCAGATACTGAATGTTAATAAAAAAGCCTCATTATGCCTGCTGATTATCTTAATAAAATGCACATTTATAAACCTTTGCTCATAAAACATATGAACATCAATACAATACCTCTTTGTCTATTTTAGGTTCTGAGGCCTCACCTGAGGAATTTTTTTTCCCCTTTGTAGGACAAAAGAATTCCATTATTTGAAAACCACTGACTTGACTAATAGGCACTTTTTAAAAAGACTGCATTTTGGTTGTTTTAAGAATGTGACTATTGGCAGGGGAAAAGAAGAGCAGGATTGGGCAAGGCTAATTCCCACTCAGCACATTGTTTTAAAATATATGTTTATCGTTAATTGTTCCCTCACTACAGAGTAATACATAGGCGTAAGAAATCCAACCACTACTTTTGATTCAGACAGTTGAGTTTTGTACTAGTGATATTGTTTTTTTTTAAAGGAGAATTCATTTAAATAGTAATTTAAAACTTTTTAATCTTGAAATATTTCCAACACATCAAAAATAGTACAGCAAATGACATAGTATCCATATACCTAGTCATCTAGACATCAATAGATGTTCACATTTTGTCTATTGCTTCAGTCATCTTTAAAAAAAAAAAGTGCAAGTCCAGCAAAAGTCCTATTCTATCATTTGTCCTGTTGTTCCTTCACTTCCTCGCTCCCTAGAGGTAAATATTAGCCTGAAATTGATGGGTATTATTTTCATGAATATTTTATACGTTTTCTACATACGTATGTATTCATGAATAATTATAGAGAATTGTTTAGAGTTTTAATTTAAATGCTTGGTATCATACTGTAGATCACCTTTTGCAATTTGGTCTTTTCATTCAAAGTTATATTTTTTAGATGGATTATGTATAATATCCCATGGCATACAGGTGCTTTATCCATCTTTCTGCTGATGAGCAGTTGTGTGCCCAATTTTGATATTATGAATAGAAGAATATTCTTGTACCTGCATTCATGTGACCCCACTGGAAAGCTTCTCTAGAATAGGATGTCGAAGGCTGTTGTATGACAGGGACTCCCATCTTCAACTTTACTGGAAATTGCCAAACTGCTCTGCAAAGTGGTTCTATCAGCCTAGTCCCACCCACAGTGCGGAGGCTCATTTACGGCAGAGAATAAGTGTGAACTGTTGGGGACTTTTCTTTCCCACACTGAGTCCAGGTCCTGCTTTTCCAGGGCCTCTCTCTCTGGCCCCTTGTCCTAACAGGGCCGGCGCTGTTTGGGCTGGAACAGGCAAATTCCTGGGAGTGGTTCCGGACAGGCTTGTGACCTCGGAGCTCAGCAGTACATGTCTAGGGCTGTTTGTAACTTTGCCTCTGAATTAGGGCAGCCTGATACTGTGCTTATGCGAACAGCATGCTGGCATATGGTCCATTTCCGTTCTGACATCATTGCGGACGCATGGATTGATAGTGGAACACAAACAAATATATCTCAATTCTCTCTTTTTCTGTATCATTAAAAAAATGCTTAATGATACATGTGCCTCATAGAAGGCATGAAATAAATATCTGTTGACTGAAGGTTGTTGAATAAGGAAGGAAAAGAAAAACGGTCTGTGATTTCCTTGAATTGTGGTAGGAAGGGAGGGACCGTATTTATGTCTTTGAAGGCATACGTGGCCAGTTAGCTTTGGTTTACAGATATAGTCTGGCTATTGCCCCAGGCCATATTACAATGAAACTATTTATTCAATTCATTCACAAAGTGTTTTTCTGAACACACTTTCTATACCAGGCAATGTTATAGGAATTGCTGATGAACAAAGCTTGAAGATGCCCGTTCTTCTCATGCATATATTTTCATGGTTGCGGAGACAGACAGAAAATTAAAAAAAAAAATGAACACGGTATTTATTTTCAGATTGGGGTAAGTGCTATGAAGGCAATAAATGGGATAGTGTGATCAAGATATGAGGGTAGGGTGTGAACGGGTCGGACATATGCCTTGGCTTGGTTCAGGTTTACAGATAACCAGATACAAATAAAATGAGGCTATAGGAGGGTGGACATGGTTTCCAGAACCGGAGGCTTCAGGTCCTTATCCCTCTAACTATGTGAGCCCCAAGAAACAAACACATACCCTCTGCTATAAGGCAGCAATTCTGCTGTCAGGATTTGTGCTCCCCAAGGTTGATGTCTAGGTTCTGGGTGTTTACCCTGGGGCTGTGCCAACCCTGGGGCAGTCTGCATCTCTCTCCAAGGCCCGGGGTGCCCATCTGTGGGCTTTGGGCGACACTGCCATAAGGCATCAGGGAATTTCTCACCAATGAGGTGACATTTGAGCCAAGACTTGACGATGACAAAGAGGCCGATCATGGCATTGCTGGACAAGGAACAGCCAGTAGGAAGTAGGATGGTGACAGACTAAAGCCTGAGGAGCTTGGTGTGACAGGGAACAAAAGGGGACGGATACCGAGCTGGGAGGGGACATTATCAGATATGGCTGCAAAGGCTGGGAGGGACCACATCAGGCTGAGTCTTTCAAACCATGGTGGGAGTTGGATTTTCTTCTCAGTCCAGTTTGAACCTGGGGTCCATGAACTTGTATAGGAAGAAAGTTACACCGGTATGAATATGTACATTTTGCCTTGCTTCCATCACGAATGTGGGCAACAAGCTATGGCCGTGTGAGCAGTGTCTGTGCTGATGTCACCAGTAGACATCATAGACATTTTCTTTTATTACTATCATTACAGCTATCTCAAAATGTCATTTATGATCACTACACTGAATCAGAAATTATGGTAGCTAGTAGACCTTGAAATAGACCTTTCATTTCATGCATTAGTACAGGAGTCAGCAAACCGCAGCCTATGGGCCAAATCCAGGCTGCCACCTGTTTTCGTAAATAATGTTTATTTGAACAGAGCCATGCCTGTTTATTTATATATCATAGTTGCAACAGAGACATTCTGGTTTGTGATGTTTTAAATATTTACTCTCTGGCTCTTTCTGGAACAAGTTTGCTGATACCCGCACTGATAAAGCAACATACATATTACTATGATACTATTTTAAAAATATTTGGATAACTGTTGTTTTCTTTGCAAGCTTACGTATTTTATTTTATACGTCTAAAAGCGTTACTTAGAGAAGAGCTCCGTAGGCTTCTCTAGACTGGAAAAACCATGACGTGGGGGGAAAAAAGAAAGGAAAAAGAAACAGGCAAAATGGTCGGACCTGTGTGTCCCCTGCCTGAGAGTCTTGTCCCCATTCTTTGCCTGGCAGATTGTCCATGTTTTTGGTACCCAGTACGGAGTGGCCTCTTCTTTCTGAATGGCGTATTGAGACCTTACCATGTGCCAGGCAGAGGCGTTATCAACTCTGCTAATTTAATCCCCATGACAATACCACGTGGTCTAGGTGTGGCTGTCTTCATGTAGCAGTGAGGGAGGCCCAGAGGTCTTATCATGTGCATGCTTCATTTACTGAATATTCTCTGAGCACCTGCTATGTGCCAGGTGCTGTGCCAAGTGCCCAGGTGGCAAACCTGTTGGTGCTGAAGCTGAGGTTTGAATCCGGCCCATCTGATACCAGTGTCTGGGTGGCTCACACCACGACAGGTTATGTTCAGGATGTTATGTGACACCACACTGTCTCTTTGGAGCCAGCCAACAAGCTTGGCCACTCCCCCTCTGGCATTCCCACCCCACTTGGTTCCATAGCTCTCCACGATAAAGGTTTGTGTCCTGTTCTCTCTCCCTAGTCTGTTGGCTTTGCCTAGAATAAGCCATGGAGTTGGTATTTCCCATGTGGCAGCACCCTCAGTGATCCCTGCCAATGCCACTGGAATGGCCTTTGAAAGCTGTTTTTTTGCAAGCATGAGCTTCTTTACTGTAAGTGCAGCTGTCCTCTCCAGCACTTTGTGGATTTTTGAGACCACAGGCTCTAACTTGTGCATTGCAACCCAGGTTTAAACATTTGCACATGTTATTTAATTGGGGGGTAGGTTAAAACTGATGGCTGTGAGAGTGGCTGGCAATCAAGTCTCTGTCACAAATGGATGGAAAAAAATGGGACTGCAGGAGAAGGCCTGTCAGACGTGGTTTACCCCAGCTTGTGCAGGTCCCTTCTGTCAAACCAAGGAGGTCACTTTCTCCCCTAGAAATATAAATAGTCCTCTTAGGCTGGACTGGGCAGATACCTACAATATCAGACATTTCCCCCTGATTTCTTTTCTTTTTTACCATGTTGCAAGTGAAGTAAATCACTCACGTGATTATCTACCTGGGCACTGGTGTATTTTCAGTGCATACACACACATGATATTCCATGAATTTGGACTCATTCTGCAATACTGTTTTTTCTTTAATTTCTTATTTTTCAATTACAGGTGACATACAATATTATATTAGTTTCAGGAGTACAGCGTAGTGGTTAGACATTTATATAACTTAGGAAGTGATTCCCCCGATAAGTCCAGCACCCATCTGGCTCCATACATAGTTATTACCATATTAGTGACTATATTCTCCATATTGTACTTTGCACCCTTGTGACTAATTTATCTGCAATACTGTTTTGCAACCTACATGTTTCACTTCATAATATGTAACGTGTTCTCATATCATTAAACATTCTTTTATACTAGTGCTTTAATGTCTATATTATATATTATCGGCCTGCTTTACCGTATTTATTTAAAATTTCCTTCATAGTAAGGGACATTTCGAAGACTTGGCATATCAGTCAGGGTCCAATAGCCATCCTATTATTTGAACAGGATAATTTAATTTAAAGATTGGTAATGAGTGGAAGCTGGTAAACTGCCAGTAAAGGAGGACTCTGATGGGGCAAGAAGAAGCAGTGGCAGTGAAGTATCTGCAGCCTTTAGTCTGAGGACAAGAGGACAGTTTAAGAGCTAAAGACCACAAGAGGGCGCTGCCCCTCCCCCGCAAGGCTCTTGGAAGAGAACATGGCTGCTGCGGGGACATCCCCAGCTTGGTGAGGGTGCAGGTGTGTGCTGGGTTAGGGACATGTGCCCATTGCTGGGAGGTTGAGTAGGCAAAGCTGGGGAGAAGTGGCTTCGGTAGGGGGAGCAGGGCCAGAGGGTATAGGAGGCCTGGTGCCTTCCACAATGAATAGCAATTATAATGGTGGATTTGAAAGGGAACCTGTGAGGAATATTTGAGATCTTGCTACCCAGCATGTCATTAGTTTGGCTCAAATAAACTCTTACAAAAATCCAAAAAAAAAAAAAAAAGGGAACCTGCCTTTCTGTCAGCAGGCTGGATCATTTCAGAGCCCTCGGAGGGGGAAGCGAACCTTTCACGTGCAGCCGGCCCTCCACCTTCACGGTCTGTTTACACAATGCATCTAGGCAGTTAGCAGATGTCTCACTTCATACCTGTCTGGCTCTTGCTTCTTTCGATGTTGGAAATTGTGTGAAAGATATCTGGGTGCCGTGAAAAATAAAATGATTTCAGAACAACAGCAACTGACAGTAGAATCTAGTGAGGAGCAAGAAAAACGTGGAGATGAAGTCAAACCCAGATCCTTCAATTAATGGGTGGAGCTAAAATGCTGTAGAGGGGCAGTGGGGACATCGTTCCTGGTAGTAAGTGACCCTGGGGAAGCCCAGAATATTACTTATGGGAAATGTTTATGTAGAACAGTTGGCCACCCTCTCTTCCTCATCCCCACCTCTCAGTCTTTTTTTTTTTTCTGGCTTTTGGGGGTTCAGATTTTATTTTAGGGTATTTCTAACATCTGTCCTCAAATGTTCGACCAGTAGTCCTCTGTCTAGAAGCATTGCTCTGTAACCTAGCAACCGGCATATTATACTGTCCTTAGTTATTTCCTTCAGCCCCTGAAGATTTGGAGATCACCCAGCTAGACACATAAAGGATGAAAAGGATCAGGTTTACATGCAAAGTCAGTCTTTGTGATGATCGAGCAATAGATGTGAAGCGAACGTTATTTCATAGCAATACATCCAAAAGAATGACGTCATCCATCGCATCTGGAGAGAGACAGAGATAGACAAAGACAAGGAGAGAGGGAGTTTGGGGGGACCGGGAAGAGATGGAGCTGGGGAGAAGACCTTGGAGCTGCCTTCCCTCTAGGGGCCTGGATTGTAGGGTCATACACACCCCTCCCGCTCTGACCTCCTGTTTTCCTTGCTAAATAATAGGAACAGGGGTAGAATCGGGCTTTTCAAGTAGGACGTAATTCTTAATTTGTATGGCTAGATAGAAAGTTGGCATATTGAGAAAAACAAATTTCAGAGGGAGAAATAGGACAACAATGACATTTTTCTGCAGGAGCTTATTATCCAATCCACACAGAGGCTGAGTCGCTGAGCTAGTTCTGTGAAGAAAGACAAAGACTCCCTATCGAGCTGCCTGTGAATGTCAGGGGCTAGGACAGTGTGGAACTGTCAGGTATGAGTAAACACGGCAGCGGGGCTTTAGCTGGCTTTCACTGAGCCACTTGCCATTCTTTTTGTATATTGTAAGCTGTCAGGACATTTTCCTGCAGAAATGCTCTTTATGCCTCTTTTCTCCTTTTCATATTTTTGAGGGGCTGGCATTTAGTCTTGTTTGCCTCAGACTTTATTAGCTTGAAATTCAGAATACTTATTCTAAATGTGCTGGGCTGTCTTATGAATTAGGCTGGGATGATTCTAAACTTTAAATTTATTGGACATCAGAATTACTTGAGCTCATAGTGAAAATGCAGCGTCCCAGGCCCCTGAGACAGTGGCTATGGAGTGGGAGCCCTAGATATCTGCATTTTAATACCCAGCCATGGTGATTCTAAAGATGCTATGAAGATCATATGAGAAATGGAGGATTAAAGACGGATTTTCCAGAGAGGGACATGGGGCAGTTTCTTGGCACTGTCAGCAAATGGACACATGCCTTGTTTTTGCAGCATTCCCCTGTCTGTTTGGGGGAAGAGAGCTCCCATGTTTTTCTTTCCTTCCCCACATGCTTTTAGTCGTCAGTTAGTGGTGTTCCTTGTGGAGCCCTGAGTTAGTGCTGCTGGATTGGCCCTGTCCAAAGCTGTTTCCCAAAGGTTACCAACTCAACCTGTGGTTAAGACAGAGCTGGCCAGCCTGTTGTCACAGTGGTAAGGGAGACCTTTGTCATGCAAAGCTTTGGCTGTGCCTCATGGGGTGGAAGTGTATTGGTCAGTGTTCACCTAGAGATGCAGAACCAGTAGGAGATATATGCTAAGAGATTCATTGCAAGAAATTGGCTCCCATGATGGTGGGGGCTGGCTACACAAATTCCAAATCCACAGGGCAAGGCTTCAGTAAGAGTACGGCAAGAGCTATCTCCGCTGTCCATTGGTAGAATTTCTTCCTCCTCAGGGACCCCTCAGCTCTGCTTTTAAGCCCTTTCAATTTATGCAGTCGGGCCCACTCAGATTATCTAGGATAATCTTACAGTTAACTGATTGTGGACTTAAATCACCTTTGCAAAAGACCTTCACTGTGACACCTACATGCATGTTAGATGGAATGACTGGGGACTGTAGCCTAGTGAAACCGACACATCAAAAGACCTCCCCAGAGGGTAAGAGCACAATTTGCTGAGAACTGGAAGTTTGGTTTAGGCCAGTCTTACTTACAAAGCACGTGTGGGTCACGGTTCAACAGTCCAGGATGGGTGTCAACAGCAGAGAATTTTAAATTGAGGGATTCAAAGAATCTTAGGGTGAAAACAGTTGATATTTTTCACTGAAAAGCTTATGAGTCTTTCAGGGAGTTCCTGCAATGAGCAGTCCTACCTTTTGCCTACACAGAAGACTCCAGGAGAATAAAGTCATGCTAATGAAGGCACAAGGAGTAGGAAGTGCTGTGAGGCTAGACCAGGGGTTGGCACACTTCTGAGACGGAACGTCCCCAAAGAGCCGCATGTGGTTCGCGAGCCGCAGTTTGCCGACCCCTGGTCTAGACAGTCAGGTTTGGATTCTCAGTGTCTAGCTGACTGGGATGGGGGTGGGGCAGGTAGAGGAGATAGTTTCTTCTCAGCTCGGATGTATGGCACTCCTTTCTCGTGCAGGAGGGCACACTTCTCTCGTTTTTAAAACATGAGCCTTGCAATCCTCTTTCTTACCTATGGACCAGAAACGTGAAGCACGGATAATGGCTACCGTACTGCCAAGCTGGCCCCTTCCGAGAGAGGACACATTTACTGACAGTGACTCGGAGCTGGAATTTCACCCCACTTACTCCTGCTGCCCCCTCTTTAAATGGCTAAATGTCAGCCTCCCTGTTCAGTATCATGTCTTTCCTTTCTTTGCGTGTCCCAGACCCTAAAACCGCACAGGACTTTTCTCTGTTCCTGGGGAACGTTTCATCCTTTGAGATGTGCTGTTTCCTCCTCTCTCCTGGAAAATCCTTGCTTATGGATGAGAGGGCCTTCTGGAAATCACTCCCACTAAAGGCCTCTGCTGATCACCCTTCTCCCCTTCCTGCTGTCACATGTATGTGCTTATGCAATGCTAGTCACCTTCTAGGCCCACAGGCCTTTCATGGTACCGGTCTCATTATTATATGTCAGTCCCTTTCACTTTATTGAATTCCTAGAGGACAGATGTTAAGTCTCTTTAGCTTCGTATCTACCCCAGTGTCTCATCTATGCCAGGCACATGGTAGGCTTAGCCATTTAGTCACCATATGTACTGAGTACCCAGCATGATGCACAGGCCATAGATAGTCCGTGTTCTAGACAGGAGTGGTACGTAGTGATAAACCATCTTTTCTCAAGGAAGTGATGGAAGGCAGAGGGAGATAGCCAATGATCAAGATAAGTAAAATCACACACACACACACACACACACACACTCTCACACACACACACACACACTCACACTCACACACACACACACTCACACACACACTCACACACACACTCACTCACACACACTCACACACACACTCACACACACACACACTTTTCTCAAGGAAGTGATGGAAGGCAGAGGGAGATAGCCAATGATCAAGATAAGTAAAATCACACACACACACACACACACACACACTCACAC
>NW_017731594.1:745813-835467 GCF_001890085.2 Hipposideros armiger
GCAGAAGTCTTCAGAGCCATGTTGGTCTGCTGAGGGGAGAGGTGCACATTTGCTAATTCTCTTCTGCTGGATATGAGCTACTGACTCTAGTCTTAGATTTAGGATAACGTAGATCACAGCATTATTTTTACTGATCAGATTACATATGGAGATTAGCTAAAAACGAGGGTATGCAGCAATGTACTTTTTGGATGTTATTTTTGCTCTTAGTAATAATAAAACAGCTAACTTCTTTTCTGGAGTGTTTGCAATGTGCCAGACACTGTTTTAAGCACTTTAAATGGATTACGTCATTTAATCCTCCGAACAACCTTAGGAAACGGACACTATCCCCGTTTAATACCCGAAGAAGCTGGTGCAAAGCGCAGCGCTGTCACTTGTAGCAGATTCTCTAGGTAGGAAGTAAAATGTGAGCCAAAGAAAGCGCAAAGTGGGGACCCTACTCTTAAGCAATGCTGTGCTCCGCCCGTGTGGAATTTAAGAAATCAGAGCAAGTCCAAGCCCTTTCCTTTGTTAACCGAGTAGAGATTCCCAGGATCGCTTTCCTTCATGAGCAAAAGGTGACGTCCTGATAGGCTCCAGTCTCTGAAGCGGAGGTCGACCCTTGCTTTTCTCTTTAAGTTTGAGCTACCTTCCTGCCAGGACCTTCAAGTCTATAAGGCATATATTAGTAGCTCTTTTACGTATCCTTTTTTATTCCCAAATCCAAAACACTGATTAAACACACTTTTTTTAGGAGACAGGAAGAGAGGGAAGGCACGCGAGCCGCCGACTGAGAAGGCCCAGGCAGGATGGCTGCTGCTGTCTGTGTGACAGCCCGTTGCTCCCACTCCCCAGCCTTTCCTACGCCAGGCACAGCCCCTGTGTCACCTCCGGTTCTTCCTACATTCTCTAAGCAATGCCTTCTTCTCATGTTAGGGAACAGAAAAGTTAGATCAGAGTGGCGGGTGGGAGGCAGAGTGCAGAGCGGGAATTCGAAGCCTGCCCTGCCTGTCAGTGGTTTTAATATTGCTTTTGTTTAAAACAAACAACCCTCGAGACCCTTTCTTCAAAGAGCTTGTACTTGGATCTCAGAAAGTGAGGAGTCAACATGGGGGGGTCTGGAGGCCACCTGCTTCATTTCACCCCAAACTTCTACCCGGTGCCCAGGCCCTGTGGGCACCACAGGGAACCCCTGGGAACCTGCAGAGCGTGTGCTGACACCACTCTTACGTCTTTGTATGTTGACCAGTTGATGAACTCACTCCTCTAGGGACAAATGCAAGACCTAGGCCTTCTTACCTTTTCTGACAAGATAGAACACAGACCCTGGCGTCTTATCCTCCCTCCCCCTCCATGGGTTTGAGTTCTCCGTTTTTCCTCCATGATGCTGGGCAAATAACTCATCCTCTCGTCGGCTTCATTCCTTTAAAACGGGCAAGTCCAGTTCTCACAAATATTAATCAGTCAAATTAAAGAAGAAAAAAAAAAGACAACTCATTCTTGAAAAGGTGAAAATGTAAAATTTAGAAACATAACTAGAACCATGAGGAGACTGTTTACCAACAAGTTCAGTGATTATTTCGGATCTGGAACTTGGTTTTCTTTTTTTGTAGTGATAAGAATAGTGCAGTACTAGGAAAAATTCTGGAAAAAGCAGTCAATTTTACTTTTAAATGAGAATCTGGTGTTTCTGTATTTTATTGTTTCATAAGTGTTTTGGGGGAAAAAATGGGCAGAGTTATTATGATGGTTAAATAAGCATTACAATGAAAAACAAATACCCTCAGCCTAGTGTCTTTCAGCACGTCAGTTTATTGCTATTATTAGGAATGCCTCATCCCCGTTCCATATTTCCAAAAAGAGAGATCATTGCCAAATCCCCCTGGCCTCTTATACTCTCAGGGCCTCGTTCTCTACTTGATTCGTTATTTGGGAAGAAGAAACTTCCTTTAATCCTCTTGGAAAGGAACGTGCTTTCGGTCTTACCTCAACGGGTGTGCTAATCTGAGGGTCCAGGAGCTGTCTGCTGGTTCGCACGCTGAGCCTCGTTCTCCGTAATTACTAATAAATGTGTGACTTTTTCTTCTTCTCTCTTATTGCTCAACTCATTTAGACACCGAGCAGGAAAGATGTATGCTGTGTACTCAACATCCTTACTATTCTGTAATTAGCATTTGCTGTCTTCCTCTCCCAATCTCAGAGAGTCAGAATTCTAGAGTTGAAGTCGCTGAAGTTTATTTCACCATCTCGTATGTGGGCCTGGCGCCAGCTGGTCCTTCAGCCCTTGACTGCACACTTCTGGTAATGAGGAGCCTACTTTCTAAAGAGGCCGGTCGCCCGGGGGAATGCTCTAGCTGGGGCTGGAATTGCCCAAGGATGGTCTGAGTCCGGGATGTTGAGCTTTCAGGCCTATCTGTATTCGTTGTAAATGTTCAGATTAGGTTTTTTGGGGGAGAGGGTGTTGGCCTGCAGACTGCTCTCTTTCAGGTAGGTCTTTTAGAAAATTCATTTTCCAACCATTAGTTAGACTTGGCTGAGGGAGAAAACCAGTGTTCTGTGTGTCTTTGACATCTCATCCTGAGAAATCCCCACCACCTCGGTGTGTCTGCTGCATCCTGAGCAGATTCCAGCTGTGGTTTGTCTTACATGGTGCAGGAGGCTGATCCCCAAAGCCTTTGGTTTACCTCCTGGCTTCATGCTCCGGGGAGGCGGTGGGGGGGTGATGCAGAGCTGTGACTCCCAGAAGTTCACCCGCTGCACGCTGAGGGTGGTGTGGACTCTGGTGGCAGAAACTAAAACTGCCCATGAAATTCTACGTCCAGTGCCAAAGATGCTAAGTGACCGCTTGGAAACGCTCGCCCCAAATAATGCTTGCCAAATGCAGACAGACTGAATTGGGATCTGCTCATTTCTGCGATTTGTGCTTCACTTTAAGGCAACCCATAATGGGAGCCAGCAAATGTGAAGAAACCAAGCACCTTAATAACCTTTAAAAAAAAATAACAGCGTTATTGAGATATAATTCACATTCCCCCAAATTCACCTTTTTGAAGTGTTCGATCCAGCGGTTTTCAGTATAATCGTAGATTTGCGAAGCCATCGCCACAGTCAATTTTAGAATATTTTCATCACCCAGAAAAGAAATGCTGTACCCATGAGCCCTCACTCCCCGTTCCGCCGCCCCTCACCTTTGCAAACCCCTGTGGATTTGCCTATTCTGGACATCTCATAGAATGGGCTCCTACAATGTGTGTCCTGTTTGTCTGGGTCCTCTCACTTAGTATAATATAATGTTTTCAAGGTATATCCATGTTGTAGCATGTATCAGTTCTTCCTTCCTTTTAATGGCCTAGTAATATTCCACTGAATGAGCACGCCACGTTTTGTTGGTCCATTCCTCGGCTGAGCAATTCAGGTTGTCTCCACCGCTTGGCTATTATGACTACTGTTTCTATGAATATTTATGGACAGATTTTTGTGTGGACGTATGTTTTTAGTTCTCTTGGGTATATATGCAAGAGTGGAATTCCTAGGTCCTAATCCCTTAATAACCTTTCAAAATTGTTTTTTTTAATTTGCGATTCTTGGGGCCCACATTCCTATTCTTTCGATCTATTTTCACTTCCTCTGTGCCGAATGCTGTCTCTGACTTGATATGAAGTTAACACATCTGGGATCCAGTTTTAAGTTCTTGGTAGAAATAACTAAAAATTGCTCAAGTGAGAATAAACTGAATCACAAGAATGCTTATTATTTGCCTTTGTTCTCTTCTTTACCCCGCTTCTTCTACTTGAAAATTGACGAAGTTTTCTTTTTTTTTTCTTTTTCAGAATCGCAGTGAAATAAAAAATGGCACTATCCTTCGATTAACCATATCTCCAGTAAGTTGACCTTAGTCTGTAGCTTCCTAGGAAACGCTTTGACCTCCAGTTCTATATGTGATTACGGATATTAAGTTTTGAAGATGACTTCAGTGCAAAACGGAAGGTCTCCGGAGTGTCCTCCCATGAGGGTTCCGGATGGTCACGAATGCCCCTTCTTGTATTCCCCAGCACAGAGGAGGCGGCCTTTGTTCCAGGTTAAGTGCAAGTAAGGTGACGTTAAGATTTTACCTTGGTGGTCATCTCAACAGTTCTCATGTCGCAGATGGGACAGCTCAGCTATACCGATTGCTTTTACCCACCTGCCCACACACCCACCTTATGCTATCAGAGCAAATTCACACATCAAAGCAAGCAAAACCAAGGATAGCCTATGACTTCCCTTTAAAGTCAGGGAGTGTGTGGAGTGCATGTGTGTGTCTGTCTGTGTGTGTCTAGTTTTGGTCAGTTATTATAACAGTTCATAAAAATATAGTTTAAGAAATGTTTGCCACTTCTGCTGTTTCACTGACAGCTAATTCTAGATAAAAAACACTTTAAAGTCTTCCAAATAAAAACTGCTAAGCAAAATGCTGTCGAAAATTTAAACTGCTCTCGCTGACTATGTTGCTTATATTTATCTTTCTTACTTGTAGGTACTTTAGGTAGTACCATTAACATATTTAAATGATATTATATCACAGCGCATTTTATTGCTTTCCTAAAAAAAAATCTGCACAAAATACACCAAGTGTCACTATTTTCACTCTGCATATGTGATGAAAACTATGTCTAACTCTCATTTTCAGTTTCTACTGAAGCCATGTGGTAGGCTAAAAATAAATTTAAAAATTGGGAAAAGCATCTGGCTAAGATTAAATTGTGGGTTCTGTGACGGCCACAAATTCTTCTTGTTGAAAATTATATTAGAGAGGCTTAAAAACTCCTAAACATTTTACCCAATATCATCTTGAACCTAAACACAGTGATGAGCTCAGGAGAATGCGTTGCTGGGATTGACCTTCTTTTCCACTTAATGGTAATTATAATTCATACTCATTTTTCAATGGCTGCATGATGAGCTGAGACATTTTTGTCTGACTTAGCACCAATCTCCTTACTTTAGTCAGCAAGAATGAATGTTAATTTGACCTTCAGAGACCATGATTTCACTTGGTTTTTGTAGGTCCTATTTATCCTGCTAAAATTACTCATCTGCTTGCTGGGCAGAAAGAGCACGCCTCGCCCTTTGCTGCGTTGTAGAATTAGAAAGGCTCAGTTTGGTTTGGTTTTGCTTTTAAATCTAGGCCTTCTCTCAGCCAAAGAAGAAGTCAGTTCTCTTTTCTATTGCCATGGGTTCATGAACAAACTTTCCACAGTGCTACGCCACTCCTTGAGAGAAGGCTCGGTGTCTGGCAGAGTGAAATTTTTCCCGGGAAGTGAACATTCTAACACTGTGGCATGACTTGGCACCTTCAGGGACAATGGAGTTTGTCCTATCTAGGTAGTGACCTTCACATTCCCAGCACAATGAATGGACAGGTGTGGAAGCCAGTGGACAGGCAGTATGATAAGATAGAGGCCACCTTTTACAAAAGACTGGTTGACATTTTGTAAAGAATGGCGGTCCCCAAACCTGAATCATTGGTGGAGCTTTAAAAATGCTGATGCCTGGGCCTTTAATAACAGGCTGAATTATGATCGCTAGGAGTGGGGTCCAGGAATCTGACTTTTTAAGAAAGCACTTTATGGTTTGACTGTAGCCACAGTGTCTAGAATTGGAAATTATTCTATAAGCAAGATTTTTGGATTTGTAAACCTCACTTGTTACTGGTAGATTATGTTTTATTATTTTGTGTTTAACTGAAAAAATATGGGTCAACATATGCTAACTCGTTCACTTTTTACGTACACATGAAAATATGTTTAAAAATAACTGTCACCATCGAATTTGCTAGGAAGTGTTAGAGTACCATGAAGAAACTAGCAAATGGTGTTATACTAGCTTTTACAGTCCCTTCACGCACCTCAGCTGAATTCTCTCTGTAGCCAGACAAGAACACACACCCACATGTGTGTACATGCACATGCACAAACTCTGTTTTAGGTAAGTGCAGTTGTGCCAAGTTTTATCTTCACTCTATCAAAGGTGGTGTTTTTGTTGATTTTTGTTGGTGAGTTTGTTTTCTGCCTTCCTCTATCATAAAACAACCCTTACTGGATTGTTCCTAGCAAAATAGGGTATTGATAAGAGATCTGAAAAAACAACCTGCATCATTATTCTTATAAGAGCCCTTACACTTGGTTAAATGGTCCTCTACTGTAATGCATGTCTTTAGATAATATCTCTAGTGGCCATATTAAACACGCACGACTTTCAGGTGTCATGTGTTTATCCATCTATCCAGTATCATGAAAATATAGCCATGAACATGACCAGGAAATGTGTGCAAATGTGTGTGAGTGTTTGAGCAATTCAGGGTTTGGGGAGTTTCTGATCGTACCCCTAAGGAGTATTCCCTTCTACCTGCCATGGGAATAATAGCTGTGGAAATTGAATCTGAGGTCACATGTTGCCTGAAGCATAGTTTAAATAAATTTTGGCTACTGTTCCTATTAGAGGATGCTTGGGTTGCCAGGCCATCGTTTTTACTTTCCTGAAATTTTGTTTTAGAAAGCACTTACAATGGATCTGTTTGTAGTCTTGGAGTATGGAAAACCTTTCTAAGTAGGACACAAAACCCAGAAGCCACACACACACACACACAAAATTGATAAACTTTACTACCAAAAAATAGAAACTGGCCCCCAAAAGCTTTATGCTTGGAAAGAATTCCAGAAACAAAATCAAAAACAGAAAATTAGAAAAAAAAACAGTTGGCAATATGCATGATAGAGGACTAATTCCTCAACTTGCTGGGTCCCTTATGAATAAATAAACAGATTTCCCTGAAAACATATGGCCAAATGTGTAAGCAAAAATAGTCAGTATATCTGTATATATCTCATCTCTGTTGATCTATATATCTATTTTATTTTGGCAGCAGAGCCAAGAGATAGATAGATAGATAGATTGATAGATCGATAGATAGATAGATTTTATATTATATATATATATATATATATATATATATATATAGTGACAGAGAGACAGAGAGACAGAAAGATAGCTATAGATCTGTAGATATATGGATTGATACAGATATAGGTTTATATATAGATATAGATATAGATATAGATATATAGGTATACAGAGGGTGCCAAAAAATGTATACACATTTTAAAAAAGGTAAAAACTATTAAAATTGTAATAATATATACCGATAACAAAAGATAAATGCAAGGCATGTGTGTACATTGTTTTAGCACCCCCGGTAGATATGTAGATACAGATATATATGAAAGAAGAAACTCAGTCTCTCTCTTAAAACAGATGAAAATCGCCATTCCTAGATAATCAAGTTTTGAGTCAGGATGCTGCAGTGTTGAGAGTATGAATTGATACAGACTCGTTGGAGGGCAATTTAGCTGCGTCCACCCAAGTTTAGAATACATATGTCTTTGTCCTGCTGGGAATTTATCCAATAGCTAGACTCACAAAAGCACTGCAGGACACACACACACACACACACACACGCACATACACACACACACCCCACAGGGCTGTCTGCATCATTGCTTTTAGTAATCAAAATCTGGATATCTGTTAACTGTCTGTCAGTTGGGAGCAGTTAAGTGCATTAGGTAACATCCATGTGATAGAGCACTGTGCAGCCATTAACAAGAACGTGGGCTGTGCTTGCCCGGAGATACCACTGAAGTGTATTGTTTAGTGTGAAAGCAGGCTGCAGAACACTTTGTGTAGAGTAACTCCAGGTAGGTACATGGAAAGGAGGTGTATCTATGTTGACTAAAGGATAAAAATCATTCTCCAGGGATAACATGTGACAGCTAACATTGGGTTAACTTTGTTTTTCATTTTACAACTTCTGGTAGTCCTTACGTATTTTTATACCATGTGGCTTGGATTACTTTTAATTAAACAGACATGCAAACAAATATCATAAGGTCACTATACTATACAAGAGGCTAATCATAACGTTCTATGCTAAAAACATTTTAATATTCCAAACTCTTAGATTTTTTTGTTTTCTAATATATTTTTTAAATTTTTCGATTACAGTTGATATACAGTATGATATTCATTTCACAACTGTCTAATCACTCTTTGTAAAAAAACTATTAGATTCTTAAGTGCCCTTTTATATACGAGCCGAATTCTTCTTGCCCATTTTTTTGGCCCGAGTGGACATGGTGTGTTGGACTGCTCCTCGAGTGTCCCCTGTTGCTTGGTCAGCTCTAAGCGCGATGCCCCTTTCTGCTTTCTCGTGTTTAGGGACCCGGTAGTAGAAGCATCTAGGTAAGAGGACCTGTCACGCTGATTTTCGGGGCTAGTTACTTTGGCAAAAAGAAAAATGGTGTTATTTCAGCCACTCTGTAAATTCAGGTTACCAGAGGTTCTTAGCAATAAGGCCATTAACAATTTTTGGCACCAATTTTTATCTACTGACTTGAGAAAATAAAAAAGGGTTGTAAAATGTCTGGAGTTCAATTTCTTGCCATTACTCTATAAGCTTAACTTAGAGAGAAGAAGCCAGCACAGGCTTTCAGGCAGAAGAGTGAAAAGGTCACTCTGACTGCTGCCCAAGAACAGATCACAGGGGTGACAAGGGGACAGGTTAGGAGTTTATTACAGCAGTCCTGGCAGGAGATGAAGATGGTGTGGGCTGCCTGTGGTGTCTGATGTGTAGTAGATCCAAAGGCCTGTTTTGGACAGCAAGGCCCTGGGGCTGCCTGGTGGGTTGGATATGGTGCTCCTGGAGGGAAGGTGTCACCATGTCCCTGGTGTTTGGGCAAGGGAAAATGAAGAGTTTGAGAGGCCTGCTCTGTGTCCCTGAGGACATGCCAGCCAGGCAGTTATGTATGTGTGTTGGGCGGCCGTCACCAGGCACATGGCACAGAGAGCCATGGGCTGGATGAAGTCGCCACAGAGAAGGTAGAGTCTTGGGCGCACTCTCAGGTTTACAAGGAGGAGCTGGCCAAGAAGCCAAGAGAAGAGAGTGTTTCAAAGAGGTGGCAGAAATTAGGTGTGTCGAAGGCTGCCGAGATGATGAGGAGAATGAGCTAGGAAAGCGACCCCTGGACCTGCCACCTAGAGGTATGGACAGCGTCATGGGGACACTCTCCGTGTAAGGGTAAGGATGGAGACATCACTGGGGTGGGAGAAGAGAGAATGTGAGGTGAAGTGAGACAGCAACTTAGAGTCACTTGAGTCCAGAATTTTACTGAGAATGGGAGCAGTGAAGTGAGGGCATGGCTGGAGGGGAATTGGGTCAGCGGATGTTTGCACATTTTTGTTTGTTTGTTTTTTATGACAAGAACTATTGGAGATTTCTGCAGCTGGAAATGATCCCCTGCAGAGAGAGTACCCAGTGATACAGGAGAAGGGGGGATAATTTAGAAGGAGAGTACTTGAGAGGGCCAGAGCAGAAGGGACACGGAGCAGCGGGAAGGACTGACGTTTGCTATGGAAACAGGGAACAAGGTGTGTCGTTCCAGGAAGAAGCAGAGCGTGGGTTAGAGGTGTCAGCTGTGCTCCTGGAAGCAGGAAGATGGAGGGAACCCTGGCTGATTGCTTTGATTGCTTTATTAAGACGTGAGGCAGGACCCCCAGTGTGGGGGGAGCGGGGGCAGGGGGAAATGAAAGGGTAGGGGAGTTTAAGGAGAGAAAAAGGTGTGAAGGAGGCATTTTGGAGGGACATAGCAAACATTCTAGGAAAGTGTAGTTGGATCGCTGGGCAATATTTGAAAATACTTATATATGTGAAACTTGTGAACCCAAGGACTTTTTAGACGACGTCTTAATTGGTTTCATGGACCCGGAACCATACTGGAAGTTTCTTTGGGATAATTCTAATTAGGACCTTTAAGAACACAGATGGTAAATACTTGAGACAGGTGACCAGTACCCCTTTCTCTGCCCACCGCTGATGCCCTGGGAGGCCGGTTCCCTCTGAGCCTGGAACAGACCTTCTCAGCCTAGGACGCTAAGCAGCCACATCCAGCTGAGTGTCTCAGGACGAAACGTGTTTTCTATTCTTAGAACAATACCGGAACACAAAACTTACTCATATTCTGACACAATCATCCCACAACTACTAGACACTTTTAATTTGAGCTAACTACTTGAAAAATAAGAACTAAGACTATTTTATTTTTTAATGGTATTGGTTCCCCCTGCCCCAAATATAAAACCATTGCAGAATCCTGGAAAACTTGAAGAGTGAAGCTTGCCACAAAGAAAATTATGCAGAATATTGCAATTCATAAATCACCATGAGTCTTATCTTCATTTGTTTCCTTTGGTTGTTCTCATGAAAACATATGTACGTATGTGTTTATATATGTTTATTTATTCATTCATTTAGTGGAATTTTTTTTCTGAACTGATAAATGCCCGGCACTGTTCTAGGTACTGGGAATAAAGTGGGGAGCAAGTCTGACAAATTTGTTCTTCTCCTGAGTTTGCACTCTAGTGGATACACACACACTTGTACACATACACCCCTGCCCACAAACACTAAGCTATATTTCCATCCTGGACTTTCTCCTAATCGTCCGTGGTGAGGATGTGCTCATGCCATCTTATACTCTCTGAAAGTTTCACTTTTCATCCCGCATTCTATCTCAGCTTGTGACCACATCATGGATGTTGAACCATTGTCCTACAGTTGAACGTTGTGCTTGAGTAGAAACGCTCTTCTCAGTGCTCCAAGGGAGCCACGCGTCTGGCTCCAGCACTTAAATGCGTCCTTTCGGTGCGGGAAGCGCATCACCAGCCAGGATCCCTCCTGCTCTGCTGCCCACGAACCCCAGACCACCTGGACCAGTCGGCTCCTCCGTTCTCACCTCATTCCACGTTCCCCTTGCCTACAACCGCAGACACACCGGTCCTCTCTCTGTCCCTCTGGATGTCCCAGGCTCGTTCTCCTGTTCTTCCTTTGCACTAACCCTACCTGCTGCCCAGAAATCAACCTTCTCCTTCCCCAATGGGGTTGGCTTCTTGTCAATCAGATCTCTGCATAAATGTCAATTCCTCAGGCTGCTTGTCCCTGAAAACTGAACCATCATAAAAAGCCACCAGTTACTCTCTTATCACATTCCCCCATTTAGGTTATGCTATAAAACTCACCAATATTTAACTTCTTGTTGTTAGCTTGTTTTATCTTTCATCCCCGCCCCTGGGATGTAAGCCCCAAGAGGGTGAGAACCTTGGCTGTCTTGTCTGTGGCTCAATCCCACATGTGCCCGGACAGTGTCTAGCTCAGCGTACACTTTCAGAAGCATTTGTTCAATCAGCAAGTGAGGCTTCTGTCTTGGATTTTGAAGGGACATAGCTTGGAAATAGATAACTGTAAAGATTTGTCTGAATATAGGCCAAGTCAAATTATAGCAGAGTAACCAAAAAAGGTAGGTTTTAATATTTTAATAATAAATTATTTTAATAATAAAACTTTTGTTCACATATTTTTTTATAATAAGAGTTTCATATCCACATTAATTCGAAATTAAAGAAGGTAAAAAGAAAACATGTCAAGTTCCATCTAGAAAAACAATGTCCCAGAAGTTTGATGTAATATTTTGGTCGGGGCTCACATCAGGGATGAACATGTATGGGGCACCTTTTCCGGGCAGACTCTGTGATGAGTGTCTCTGCCCACCTGAGAAGCAGCCTGTGACTGTGGGTTGGAGGGAACTTCAAATGTGACCTCATCACAGTTTGTCAGTGTACCGATGGGGAAAATGAGGCTAGAGAGGTTAAGAGAAGTTCACTGAGACGCCCTTGCAGAGATGGAGGAAGTCCCACGTTCTCACTCCTAGTTCTGGGAGCCTTTCACCACTGCCCACCCAGCTTGCCACGATGCTCCCGTCCTCACAAACAATGCGTCCCCTCCAGCGGTTTACTTATGTCTCGAAACCAAAAGGAAAACTCAACCACTAGCAAACACCGCGGGAACTCTACATTTTGATGAAGAGTTGACTCCTTAGTTGGCACCCCGAGTTAGCACCCAGGGAAGGAGGATGCTCTGTCTTGAAGGATAAGGGAACATCACCATGACTTATTTCCCTTAGCATAATACCCTCTGGGTCCACCCGTGTTATCTCAAATGGCACGGTTTCATTCTTCTTCATGGCTGAGTAATATTCCATTTTATGTATGTACCGCCTCTTTTTTATCCAATCATCTATCAGTGGACACTTACGTTGCTTCAATTCCTTGGCTATTGTAAAAAGTGCTGCAATGAACATAGGGGTGCATATAGCTTTTTGAATTAGTGTTTTGGATTTCTTCGGATAAATAACCCAGAAGTGGAATTGCTGAGTTCACTTTGTAAGGTATATAAATGTCTAATCACTATGTTGTACACCTAAAACTAATATAATATTGTGTGTCAACTGTAATTGAAAAATCAATTAAAAACAAAACAAAACACCACTACTGAAGAAGACTAGGTGGCGATTAGAAGATAGATCAGAGCCCGTGTGCCCAGTGGGGCAGGCTGCGCATTCTGTTCTCACTGAGACACTGTCCTCAGTGCTTTAGGGCAGTGCTTCTTAGTGTGTGATTCTGGGACCAGCAGCAGCAGCTCCTGGGAACTTGTTAAACATACAATTTTGGGGACCCCATCCCAGACCTACAGAACTAAAGACTCTAGGTGAGGCCCAGGAACCTGTGTTTTATAAGGTGGACATGTGGTTCTCATGCATGCAACAATTTGAGATGCACTGCTTTAGAGCCTGTTGTCCAGAGTCCAGATGCCCAGGTTCTGTCTCAGCTGCAGCATTGACAAAGCTGTGTGACCTCGGGCAAGTTACTTAACTTATCTGAAGTTCAGTTTCCCTTGTAAAATGAAGAGGACAAAAGTCCCTACCTGAGAGGACTGTTGTGCAGATTAAATGAAGTCCTTCATGAAGGTACTTAGAACAGTGGCTCCAAAGGGCTAGGTAACTGTTTTTATCACTAGTAGGAAGAGCACCGAACAATGTTCGCTAACATTAATAATGCCAATGAAATAATTTTTGAGTATTCATTATCATCCTAACATCTCCAGTCAATGCAGACTTCCTGCTTGGAGAAAAATATATTTTTCAAGGAATTCAAAGTGATTCATGTGGGTTAAATATGGTATGTTAATGTTATATATCTATTTGAAAATTTGAGGGAACAGTATATCTTTGAACATTTAAAAGATAAATACAGTGATTCTCGCTCAGTTCTCTGTTCTCCCTTTTAAAAATATGGGATTAAGGGTTTGAGCGATTTGTCAGGTAACTGGAGACCAGTGAGTGAGTAGGGAGGGTTCTCTTTCTCCTTTCTTCTTCTTCTTTCTAGCTTCTGATGCAAAGTGTCAGTTTTGGGTTATAATAACACGGGGTGTCACAGTCTCTGAGCTAGGGGCAGGGTTTCCTCTGTTGTGGTTCCTGAAGAATCGCATTGGTCTCCCTGGCGAATCCCATTCTGTCCCCGAGGTCACTTCCAGGTGACAGGAGAGAGCTGAGCTGTGGCTGTGGAGCCTCTGGGGTGGGGTCCCTTTGCTCTCAGTCCCTCTGTGGGTTCCCTCCTTCCACTGAGCAATCTCTACACTGTTACAGTTCACGTGGGCTCCTCACCTATTTCCCATCAGTTTCTGTTCAGGAAAAGATACTCATTGTTGGGGGTCAAACACCCCACTGTCCCCTTTCTCTGAAATAGAACAGTTTCAAAGAAGAAAGCAGGTGCCTGAGAAGGAGACGATGAGGATGGTGGAGTGCTTCAACCCTTGATTGAAGTTTTGAGTTAAATAATAACTACAGCAGATGTTCAGTTGTTTCTGCTAAGCAAAAACACAGGCAGAAAAATTTGATATTTTCTTTTTCTTCCTGTTTACCCCAAACGAAAGATAGAGATGAAAAGCTTTACTGGGTGAAGCAGAAATACAGATGACAAGTTGTTATCCAGAAGTTCAGCTCGTCCCATAAATTTCCATCTCTCCCTGCCCTGCACGTGGAAGCCAAGTGCAAATGCCTTAAAAAGATGTTCTAGTTCTAGGCAAAGCTGTTAATTTGGTTTCCTAATTATTTTGTTATAAAATCACATAGTAAGTAGCGAATGTATGGGAAACACATGTTGTTGAAAGCAGTGACACTTACAAGCATCATTGTCTGTGCTGGAAGATTGTCAGTTACCCAGAAAGATTGTTTGGGTGTCTCATGAAGCTTTTGAACACTGTGTGTAGGCAGTTATCACTCAGAGGGATTGACTGAATGGGTGAACATGCTGTATAAATTTGTGCAATTGCTTAACTAAGCAAAAAACTTTTTGTCATTCACAGATAAAAATTTTACTGAAAAGGTAAACATTTTCCCCTCCTCACTGCCCCGTCTTTTTTGTTTCTGGGGCTTTGCTGTTCTTGTGCTCTTGCTTTTCCAAGAGATGGAAAAACGAGCCCCATCAAAAGGACGCAACAGATTCTCATCATGAAATTAACAGACGTGGCCTGATGGGGGAAACCTGCCCGCGACGTGCAGGACGCATATAGTTGTGTGTTTTGGGGCGCTGTGTCTTTGTCTTTCAGTGAATGAAACATGAACCTTTTTGTGTGCTTTTGTTTCCTCCATGAACACCCTTCCCTGTGTCTTTCGCCTGTAAGGCTCAGAATGCCCAGCAGCTCCATGAACGAATCCAGTCGTCGAGTATGGATGCCAAGCTGGAAGCGCTGAAGAACTTGGCCAACCTCTCCCGGGACATCACGTTCGCCCAGGAGTTTATAAATCTGGACGGCATCTCCCTCCTCACCCAGATGGTGGAAAGCGGCACCGAGTAAGCACCTTTGATCCAGATTTCCAATCTGGGCTCTTCTTCCCAGCATTCTGGGAATTTGTCACGTATACTTGCAATTTCTAGTTTTAAAGACCAGAAATTGACTAGGCTCAGAAAAAAAAAAAATGGCTTTCAAGATAATGCTTGGGGAGTGGATTTGCAGTTTAAATATCACTACATCCTCCAACTAGCCAGTATCTAAGACAGGGTGGAATTCCGTAAGATACCTGAAATTTCAGATTTATGAGGAAAATATTAGGTCATTATTTTTAAGGGCTTTTCCAACACTAAAATTATAATTCTATAAAATATAAATCCCTTACATCCCTTGCTTAGCCCTAAGAAAAATTATTTTCCCTGACTTAGTTAAAAAGACAAACAAAAACACACTTAGAATACCTCCTGATAGTCTCAAAGTCTTAAACCAGGTCAAAATAGCATCCCTGAAGTAATATTTGAATATGAAATACATGTTCTTAATTATTTAAAATTAAATACAATAAACATTTACTAAATATCTATTGTATGCAAAAGAGTAGAAGTTGGGAAATTTTAAAAAGTTGTGGGCCTTGTCTTCCAAAACTGTAGGGAGGCAGAATTCGACTGAAGTGTAATCCCTCCTGAGGGCTCTGAATCTAGAGGTTGGGCCAGCTAGGTCCCAGGAGACGTACAGAGTGGGTATCCATGAGTGGCCTTGAAGGAGGTTGAGTGCCATCGTGAGCTTGAAAGGGATGGGCGTTTCTGACCGGGGTGCTCACCTTCTCAGGGGAGTGGTATAGCTCTCACATGTGTGGACAAGTGACTCCCCTGCCCACCGGGTGCCAGGGAAGTGTCCCCAGGAAACCGCTTGTTCCCATGTGGTCAGGTGCCACTGGCATAGACTATTAGAGCCTGTGGGTTAGAGCGTGAGCAGACACTGAGTCACTTAATTGCATTTGAATATGCTAAATCAGGGGTGTGCAGAGTTGAGGTAGATATTTATTAGGAAAGAGTACATATCATTGAGAATTGGGAATTTGGCCTTAAACCTGGGGCATTTAAATCTCTCTTCAGTACCCGGAGATTCGAAGATTGAACTGATAACGGTACATGTTAGAGACCTGTCTCAGCCCACTGCCTTCCTTCCTCCCTTCCCATCTCTGCCCACACTGGGCATTATTTGGCCTTTGCAGTTGGCCCTGGAGAAAAATTCTTTTTTTTTCTTGTTCAAAGAAAGGATATTTTATAACAGCAGGAATATCTCCCATACAAGAATGTTTTGTAGAGTTTGGAGTCGGGGGGTGGGGGGAGGGAGTCTTACCTCATAGACAAGTAGAGGAAATATCTAAGAGTGAATAGGGGGAAAACATCAAATCTAAGATGATCGGTAAGCAGGCGTGGGTGTCTAGAAAGGGTCAGTTATGGGCAGGGATCGTTTATTTTTTGGAATGATGACTAAAACTCTGCTCGCTCATGAAATTTTGAGCGAACGTCACCTTGAACTGGGGCAGGGAAACTCAAATTCTGGGTGCTTTCAGAATCCAAAGTAGTTGCTATAAATTGGAGTTGGAGCTTGAAAAAGCTCGAGGGAAGTTGAGTCCCAAATGGCTTGACCAAGGAAAAGGGGAAAGAAGGTTCTGTCTGTGTCGGAAGCTCCCGGCTGAAGTCCAGTGTGGGGTGTGTTAGAGCCCGCCTTCCTTGTTACTGGTGAGCAGGGGAGTGTGAGCTCTGATGACGAACACCTTCACCGGTGACTGTGGGTGACTTCCTGGGATTCCCACACATGGTTGGCCTTGCCCAGCACCCACCACTGCTTCTGGCCAGACACGGAGACCTACGGGGCTCTATCTCAGTCACATTTACAACGTGCAAAATGAAAAGGTGACAATGTTCCCACATCATTGATGTATCAAAAGCAATGTACAAGAGCCAGTTGTAAAGTAACCTGCTAAAATTAAGTGGTTCTGCCACAGGTACCTCGGTACCCAGGGCTGAAGCTTTGGCATATCCAGGATAACAGTGTATTAAAACTTCCAGACTTACCAGAATTGCAATCGTGACTATGATTACACTAGTAAATACACTGAAAGCAGGGGTCCGTGTGCTCTGCACCCTGAATAGAAGGCTAGGGCAGGGCTCTAGCACCTCTGGAGGCTGGCAGCTGTGTACCTTGACAATGAGGAAGAACGCATGCTAGGAGCTTCAGTGTGTCGCTCCTCATTATGTCTGTTCACTAGGGATGCCATAACAAAAGACAGCAGGCTGGGTAGCTTCAGTGGAAATGATTGTCTCACAGCGCTGGAGGCTGGAATCACGGTGTCAGCAGGTGGCTTTTTTCTTGGTTCTCTCTCCTTGATTTGCAGATGGCCACTTTCCCTCTGTGTCGTCACAGGGTCTTCCCTCTGTGTGCAGGCATCCTTAGTCGCTGTGTGTGTTCAAATTTCCTCTTCTTGTAAGGACACCAGTCAGAGTGGATTAGGACACACCCTAATGGTCTCATTTTAACTTAATCACCTCTTCTTTAAAGGCTATATCTCCAAATACTACCCCTTTCTGAGGTACTGGGGGTTGGGGATTCAATGTATGGATTTTGGGGGGAACATGATTCAACCCATAACACTCATCAAAGGGACACTACCACTTTGGCTTAAAACGAGAAAGAGTAAAAACTGATACTATGTATTTGTCTTGTCAACATTATCGCTTTTTACCTGGGCTTTACCCTATAACTCACCTTGACCTGGAACATGGCCCAAACGAGCCCTGTCCCTCAGATGGAGACTAGCGACCACATGAGAGAATGTCAATACTGAATGACTTTATGTGAGCCACAGTAATTGAATTCTTTTTTTTTTAAAAAGTATATTATACTCAACATAATACTTAATAATCTGTAATTCATAAGCCATCCCAATTTGTTACCCACAGCCAGATTTTAGGCAGATGAACAGGCCTCACGGCCTGACTTGAGGTGAGCTCTGTTTTGCATCTGCCTCTTACCCTTTCCCATCCACGCTGTCTTACGGGACAGCCATGGTTTCTCTCTGGGTCACCTTCTGTGCCCTCCTCGCCATTGTACAGAAGTTCAAAGTCATGCTGCTTTGGGGGAAGGAGGAAGGAAGGACTGGAGCTACTCAGCCTTCTGCCTTCCTTCGCTGGATTCTGCAACTTTCCTAAGAAGCTGCTCATTTGATCCCCAGCTATTGGTTTTTTTGTTTTTGTTTTTTTTCAGATCTTTTACTCATATTGAAAACAAAAGAGGAAGACATTTTTCTTATAAGGAAGCCTGGCTTCTTAATTAGACTTAGAGCAAGAGTTTAATTAATGAACAGGAAACGTTTGGAATAGAAATACACCAATGGAATAGGTCCTGCGATTTGGAAGGCATTTAGCCATGACCCTGGGCAGACCTCCAGCTGGGACAGGCAGAGGTTTCTAAGCAGGACCTATGGAAAGTTTAGGAAACACTGAAGAAGTGTAGCTGGAATTTGCTCCTTACTTTGAGCTCTAATGAGATTCAAAGATGACTGGGCTTCTTGTCATTACCCAAGGCTGAGCTTTTGAAGTGTCTCTCCAATGGGTACCAGGAGGGGCCGTGGGGCAAAATGGGCGACAAAGGACCAATGGGGAAGTGTCACCTTGGCAGAGCCCAGTGTTTAAAACCTGAATTTAATTTTTTGGTCCTGGTGGAATTTGGAAGTTGCGTTTCTAGTTTTAGCTTGAAAGGATGTGTGGAAGCAAATAAAGTTGTGGGGGAATTACGTGGCCCCAACCTGAGCAAAGGAATGGTGTCTGGTAGAGGACATTAAGGAATGGACAATGTTTAAAAAAATGCATGTTAAGAGATTTCTCAGAAATGATAGATTTTATTGTATTTGAATGAAAAAACACCACCACAAGAAAACGGTGCCTGCAGCTCCACATCCCACATAGCTTTTCTTCCTGTTTGAGTCAAAGACTGTGTCTGTGGCTCCGCCTCTGCGCACACAGACAATTAGACAGTTTAGCCTGTGTCCCTCCAGTCAGAGGAACAGGGGAACGTTTCCAAGAATGAAAGACCAGCATCTTTAGTGTTCCCTTCCCACTTGGCAAAATTACACCGTTGGCATATGAGTAAGCTGTTAGCACCACCCTGGGCAGAAAATTTAAGAATGAAAGGAGTTAACTTTGTGTATTTATCAAGAACTCAGTTCTTTTATTTTCAATTAGCTTTTCATCCTTAGTGCAAGAAAACATCATACTTATTGTTTAAAACATGAATCTGAAAAAGCAGGAGCAAGAAAATAAGAATCGTGTATAATCCGCTTTTCCAGACAAACATTTTTAACATTGTGGTGTATCGTTTTTGTGTATTCTTTTGGATACACAGACACTTGCACAGTCTTTACAAAGGTAGAATTATAATATTCATGTTCTTTGTAGCCTGCTTTTTATACGTAACAATATTTTTCTGTAATTCAGTATTCCCCTCATCATTTTTGTCTGCATGTTATTTCATTTTAAAAGTTTTGCTAAAGTTCAGATGATACACAGTATGACATAATCATTTGAAGGATGTGGCCAGATTAGTCAACCATCCCTCTGTTCTGGGACGTTTACAGTGTTTTCAGGTTTTTTTCCTGCTTATGCGCGTTCTCTAATCAGCCCTCCTTTTAGCAAAATCTTTGTGAAAATTTTAATTATTTTGTTGGGATACAATTCTTGACTCAGAGAATGTACACATTGCAAAGCTGTACACATTTCACAGCTTGCTGAAATGTGCTAATTTACTTTTGACCATTTGTGTACGAGTATGTCTGTTTCTAACACCCTGGCCCTACCAGGCTGGTGTTCCGTTAGGGATTCTAGCTTTTCTAAGAAAAACAGCAGTAGGCCATTTGAGGAGTTGTCACTAATCTGGGGAATACACAAGTACTTTTTATTTGCCTGGCTGAAGTCATTGCTCCAAAATTGGGCTGTATTAGGAACAGTGGAAAGAGTCTCACAGTTATTTAGACATATGCAAAGCCCCTTAAGTCATTGTCTTAAAAACAAACAACATTTGTTGTTTGATCAATCGTATAAATTACTAGTTCCCTCCCCATTCCGTCACACATATGACGCAGAAGAGGGTGTTGTGCTGTGTGTGTGTGTAGTTAAAATGGTTGTCATTATTCACTAACACTCGAACGGTTTCATAGTACATGTTCGTTATTCAAATCGTGTTCTCCTGGCCGGAATCAGGACGGCGGCTATTTCTTAAAAGCTGTAAAAATTGAGGTATGACTTGAATGAAGCACCCTGCATGATGCCTTGACTTTGCTGCTGCCTGGTACACACACTTGAGGATGGATTTGTAGGTTGTGTTCATTTAGCAAAGCGTGTATCATTTGAGTGCTGTGTTAGGCATAGGGGAGAGGTGTATGGAAAAATACAAAGTTGCCGATGACAACCTCAGACTATGTGGGACATTTTTTGAAAATTTGCCTTCGCATGAAAGATGAATTTGTTTTTTGAAAGTAACTTTGGTAACCTCCAAGGACACGGATTATCAGCTCTAGCTCCTGCTGCGGCTTCTGAGAATCCGGTGTCTCTTATAAGCCTGGGCTGTTGTGGAAGGGCCAGGCCAAATTGATCCGGACTCACCGCCAAGCCACTCAGTGCAGGTCACACCGTGCACACACCCTGCCCTTCACCTTGGAGGAGCTCCCCAGACTGTGTGATCTGTGGGCCCTGGCTGTGCCGGCTGCTGCGTCTCCCCAGCTCCCTCTGCCTGTTTCTGGGGCTTGCAGCCCTTCTGGGGCCCTGCCAGATATTTGCATCACAAGCGCCAAAGGGGCCCACCATCTTGGGCTTTGTCAGGGGCTGTGGGGCAGAACATTCCTTCAAGGGCATCCCCCTTCACCCCACTGCTCTTTGCTTTGTCTCCCTGTCTTTGCCCATCACTCTGGTAATGGAAATGAGAGGGGGTCAACACAGCCTGATTAAAGAGATTATCATCTGCTAGGGAGAAGAATGCCGTACCTCGGGCTGAAACGAGAGGCTTGTGGGCCACTCATCAGCCTTCCCAGAATCATTTGTTCTCCTGGCCAGGTTCCTTTTAAAAAATGGGTATTTTGAGAGATGCAGGGGGCAAAAGCCTCAGGAAAACAGACATCACAACAAAACGTCCTTCTCCTGCTTAGGCTCACTCTGACGTTGAGAAGCAAGAAGCACTGTGACCCATGACTCTGCACTGACTTTATCTCTGAACGCTGGTCAAGGAGAACTTTCCAAGGTCAGGCAGGGTCTGCCACAGGAGGTGGAGCACACAAAAACCCCAAGATGCCCAGGCCCAGGCCAGAAGGCTATTTTGAAAAATTGCAGTGATGCTTTATATGTCACACAAACACACATACACACGCTCCACAGGACAGTTTTGTTTGAAACAGTTCTGTTCAAAGATAAACTGAGGCATATTAAAATTGTAAAGAATTTATTCAAACAAAAATTGGTTAGAATCAGTCAGTGCCAAACTGCAAGTGGTTAGGGACTCTCTGCTCACTGGAGGCAGGGAAAGACTATTCTAGAGAAGAGGCGGAAGCAAAACAAGGACATTATTTGATTGGCTGTCGTTAAAGCCCAGCAGCTGTTTACGATTGGCTAAAACCTTGAGTCATCTACACGCTTAGATTTGGGTTTGCTTACATAGACCACCAAGGCATTAGGGCCACCTCAGTCTGCTGGTCTTGTTTGATTAAACAGTTACACATTTAATGGAAAGGTTACATGATCATGATTCACCTGTTATCCCAGTTATGCGTTTTAATGCAAAGATCTCACTCCAGGTAGCACCTTGCACCCAGTTGTCCTGTCTTTTTCTATCTCTTTCAACCTGAAACTATTCCTTAGTTGTTCCTTTTCTGTCATGACTTTGGTACTTTTAAAAGAATATGGGTTGGCCATGTTGTAGGATATCCTCCAATGTGGGTTTGTTAAAAAGTAATTCGTTAAAGGTAATTTTCAGGGAGTGATAAAAGCATGATTTTTAAGCAGATATAAAATGAACCCATGTTAAAAGAATTCATTTTACTCATGATCTGAGACAACCCAGGCACAATGTTTTAACCATTTCAAAGGAATTGTCAAAAGGGCACAAATTTATTTGGAGCCAAGGAATGTTGAAATGAATTGCAAGTGGAGACAAAACTGGTTTTTTACCTGCAGGAAGTCAATTAAATTACTAACAGACAGGACAAAATATACATATCTATCAGTTAGACAATAAGGCTGGAATCTGATACCCATAATAGTATGCCACATAAACATTGTATAATTTTCCATTGAAACACAATTTTTTTTCCTACAGTGTTATCCGATGTTGTCTCCTTTTAGACTCATATGTCTTTGGCTGGGATGTCACAGATGCTTGTGATGTCCCATTGCATCTTATTGATGACACATGATGTCTCTTTGTCTTATTAATGGTGTTGTCAACTGGCCAAAAAAATAACTCTCCAGAAAATACCCCAAAAGAGCAGTTTATTTTGGAAAAGAGAAAAGAAACGAGGTCACCCCAGGATTGTATGAATGCACTCTTGCCTGCCCGTGTTCCAACCAGCCGCCCACGTGTAAAAGCTGATCTTATGGTCAGCTAGATTTCTGAAGTGGATACATTTTATGTCATTGAAAATGTGAAGCTTAACTTTTTCTGAAGAGCCACATAATTCATCCCTATTTATTGAGTTACTTACTCTGTCTGTGCTTGCTGTTATAGTCGTGAGGCACAGTGCAGAGTCCCTGCTTTTAAGGAGCTGGAAGGACAGTGAGATGTCCTAAGTCATACAGCTGACGTGTCCTCGGCACATACAGACAAAGGCGCCACCCTCAGTCTGGTCAGCGAAGGGAAATCAGAGGTCGGGGGGCCTGCCAGAGGATCCTAGAATCCAGTGAGTTTAGAGTAGGAATTAGTTAGTTGGACAAGGAGGGGTAGGGTATTCAATACAGAGGGAAGAACATACCTAACGCCAGAGAGATTTGGCAGACTTGGGGAATGAAAAATGGTTCAGTAAGGTTAGCATCGCTTGTTTTCTTATCTTCTTGACTCTGGTAGTTTAGGAAGCATAATTGTTCTTTCTTGCAGGTAAGATTTGTCTATTGAACAGGTTTTTTTGCAGGTTACCATCCCAGGGTTCCATCTATTGTCCGAGACTATTGCAATGCCTTATGATATCTTCCTTCAGATTACCCAAGAAAGATAACTATGTCTTCCTTGTTGCGCATATACTTAAGAACAACCGGTCTAGTACTCTTTGGCTCCACTTTTTTCATTGAAAATATACCCGTTCTTATCTCTAGGGATGTTCCCTCATTGAACATATACCCGTTCTGAGTCAGAAGGAGTGCTCTTGTCACCTTTACTCATAAGTAAATGCAGGAGGTTGGTTACAGCAGTTTAACCCTTGTCTTTTGGTTGCTTCTTATCATGAGAGAACAACAATTTATTACTTTGAACAATGTTTTGAAATGAACAAAGTTTCTTTACTTCATGGCAGTTAAATCTTCCCTATATTTAATCCTGAGCTTTATTCACGACATGTACTTTGTGTAAAAAATCCTTGCTTCAAATATGTCACTTACATGATTTTCCTTGAATTTTGCAGCCGATACCAGAAATTGCAGAAGATCATGAAGCCTTGGTAAGAACTCATAACCCTTCCTCTCTACATAATTAAACCCTGTCCTCTGACTATATAACTGTGCATATAGATGTTTCGATTAAGTGATTTTTTATTTTATTTTTTTGCTTGCTGTTTGATGTTCTTATAAACAGCTTCTTTAAAAATGTATTTCTCTTTTCTTTCTGCTTTGGGGCGGAATGGGGTATTTTATGTTTGTAACCACAAAATGAGCCCGTCAGGATTGCTACCCTTCTAGAGCAAGCTAGGCATAAT
The DNA here is from genome assembly GCF_001890085.2 of Hipposideros armiger. Taxonomy (NCBI): domain Eukaryota; kingdom Metazoa; phylum Chordata; class Mammalia; order Chiroptera; family Hipposideridae; genus Hipposideros; species Hipposideros armiger. Next base: position 769,468 of record NW_017731594.1, read on the forward strand.
TTTATGTATTATATTCAACAGAAACTTTCTTTTTTTGTGGCCTCTGTGATGTTGAAAGTCAAAAGCCTTTGATTTTCTTCAATGGCTCAGTAAGAAAAAGCCCCACATTAAAAAAATATATTCAGGATTGAAGTATGGAATGAAAATTATTTACTTTGAGTCTGAGAAAGTACTCAGTCACCTCTTTTAAGTGTATTACAATGATAATTGTGTCTAGAGATCTAGAGATCTCAGAACTTCCTTCTTAGTTTTTCCTCCTCAGTGCCTTTCTTATCCACTAAACTAGGTAAGCCCAAATAGGGCCCAACAGAGCCTCTATAGCAGTAGGCTGAACAAATTTCCATTTTGCTCAGTTGTTAAGCAGGTAATTTCAGTTTGAGAAGGAAGGCCGAACAGCATCTGAACATGCACACCTTATTCCTTAAGCCTTCCAGGGAAATCCGGATCATTCTCAGTGTTTGATGCTTCCCCTACCCCTCCCACAGAGAAACATGTTAGTTGCAGGAAGTTTTTAGTTATTCATTGTAATAGAGCATAGAAAGCAATCTTGAGTTTTTAGGATAAGGCTTCTTAAATCTCATTTGATGTATATTTTTAATATGATAGAAGCATTTCATGGCAGTAGAAGCTACCTTTTATGAGTTTGCTCTGTCCTGGGTACTGTCTCAATATTTTCACTCATAACTCCTAATTCACACTTCTATCCATCACACAAGATTAGTAAAACTAGCACCATTTCCTTCATGCAGAAGTTAAAATCAGGTGGTAGAGGTGGGACTCAAACAGTTGTTTTTTTTTCCTCCAACAACATCATACAGCTTGCTAATGTAGAGGAATTTTGGGCTCTGAAGCCAAAATGATATCTTAAAATTTATCTGCCAATAGTTTTATTCTTTAGGTAAATAAGGATGTTCGAAGTGCGACTATGTGTGAACCATGATTTCACTTGATCAATCACAGACGAAATCAATGTTCAGGGCCCTGGTTCCTATAATGACATAGTAGCTTCTTCAGATTAAGTTTTGAGGCCACTATCACCCCGATGGCAAAACCCGACAAGGACAATACAGGAAATAAAAATTGTAGATCATCAGGTGAACAGAGTGGCAAAAATTCCCCAGCAATGTATCAACAAATGTAATCTAACAGCATATATAAAAGGATAATACTTTGTGGCCAACAAAGGTTTATTCCAGAAATGGTCTGAAAATCAGTCACTGTGATTCAGCATTTAGCAAAACAGGGAGAAAACCCAAGGAGAAAAATCATCTTAATAGATACAGAAAACAGATCCTAGATACAGAAAAAGCATTTCATAAAGTCCAACACCAACAACCTAGAAAATGAAAATTTTAAATTTCCATTTAAAAAGTCAAAACATCATAAAATCTTAGGGAGAAATTTAACAGGAAACATGCAATACCTGTTCACTGAAAAATAAATACATTGCTGAAAAAAATTAAAGACCTAAAAAAGTGGAGACTGTACCATTTTGTGGTTTGGAAGCTACAATATTGTTAAGATAGCAATTCTCCCCAAATTAATCTGTAGCTTCAATGTAATACAGTTAAAGAAATTACAAGCCAATTCTAAAACTTAAAGGAAATGCATAGGACCTAGAATAGCCAAAACAGCCTTGAAAAAAAACAACAGAGATCAACAAAGTTGGAGGATTTCATTAACTGACTTGAAGGCTTACTTCAAGTATATGTTGTCAGGGAATAGACAGGTCAACAGAATAAAATAAAGAGCACAGAATTGATCCACAGTTAAATGTTCAACAAAGGAGCCAAAAGAATGTTTGCTGACATAAGTCATGCTATTATTCTGAAGGCTAAAGCAATGTCCAAAGGGTGTTTTAGAAATCCATACATTTTGCCACAAACAAAAGAAAATACAGTTAAGTTGATAAGTTCTTGGAGCTGTGACAAAACATTGTAGAAGGAAACCAATTTTTTGTTAGTTGCTTTAAACAAGAGTTAAGTTCCTGTGGCATCTCATCAAAATAACGTTGAACTAAATGACATTACTTGAGGACGTACTATATGTGAAAAACACAAAGGGTGGGGCAGAGCTATATTAATACTGGCAATTAAGGGCGTATTCAGCATGATAGATTGATAGCTTTAAAAGTGGCCTTTATTTTCACCTGTCCCTTACTTCCGTTTTGGGCATGGCATCCAATGGAAACATTTGGAAGCACTATTCTTTTATAAAATTAGCAGCACATATTTCCATGCTTTGAGATAAGCTGCAATATATTGAAATGAAGATGGTCTCTACTGAGTTGATGAGAAACATTTATTTGAATCATTCCAGCACACATGGTGTGTTGGCTCTGATACATGCTCTCAACCAGCATATAAAGTTTGCAGTTGGCTTAATTTGTAGCAGTGAGTACAAAATCTTCAGGTTAACCCTTGATTAAAAAAAATAAATAAATCAAACAAATAGAAATGCTCCCTCATGTGCCATGGGTGGCTTTATATGTGGAATTCGTTAGCCTTGATCTTCTGCACCCAGCACTGGGGTCAGAGACAGGGCCTTGGTTCCTGCCTTCCTTCTTCGGAGCCTGAAGCGCCTCTCCCTAATAGTGGAAGTAAACATCTTTGTCTGCGTTTGAGAAGAGCTTGTATAGTGGCTTCATTTGACATGGGGTGATAGAGTCCCTTGATTTGGGATGCAATAAAATGTTAGCATGGCCATCCTTTCCTTGCAACTCGGGGTTTGAAGTTGAATTTGGAAAAAGTTCTCCCTCATGGAAACCTGTATACCATCCAGCAACCAGGCATAAGGAATTATATATGGTATCTATACAGTATATGTAGTGTATTATACAATATGTATATTATAGATTTAATAATGTATAATAGAACATACATGCATAATAAGTCTAGTAACATATTTAGATATCATAATATATAATATATCTATATAATATATAACACAATTATATATTAAAATATATATAAAATGGTATATAATGTTTATATAAAATATGAATATAAATCATGTAACATTTCTATAAAGCGTTATTGGATGGACCATGAAAGCCACCCTTCCTTTGGCGCTTTGGTGTGTGAGATGAAGTAGCTTTTCTCTCACTTACAGACCATCCACACTGCAAACCACAGAGAGCCCTCGCTCGGAGGTGGCATTCCGCCTCCTTCCCCACCGTGGGGATGGAAACCCTGGCCCCGAAAGCACCTTGGAGATTTGGAAACCAAACGATTCTCTTTCCCTTTCCCTCCATCTTTTCCCCAAGGCCCCTGCAGCCTGTTTGAAGGGTCAGTAGGCAGAGTTCTGGGACATTTGGGGGAAGAGGGGACATCCCCGGATGTCACTAAGGTCACATGGATTATGGGCCCATTGAGCGGGGAGCAGAGTCATTTTGCCTTCAGATAATTAGGGAGCATAAATATAATGTACCTTTTGCTTTGAATGCCATTAATGAAGGCTGCTGTCAGCCCTATTCCCAGGCTCCGCTGGCTATCGGGAATGTAAAGAAGAGTTGGATTCCCACAGTGCATGTATTCCTTTGTCACTGGCTGTTCCATTCCTTCTGTTAGTGATGACATTGAGGCAGTTTTTTGGCACCATGCGGAGGCCATGGGCTGCCGTCCTCCAGTCACATCTGTGGGGCTCTTTTAGCAGTTGAGGCCTTTTAGCATGCCAGGTGTAAGCAAATGGCAGCTAGGAGTTATCATGTGGTTGCCGTTTTTCCTCGTTTTAAGTTAAACTATTTAGCTAACATTAGTCATTACTAATAAAATAATTAGCTAATATTTACTACTAATGCTATCCTTTATTATATAATAATATTTCCACAGTACTACTAATGCTAATAATCTATTAATAGATCTTGCTAATTGCTTTTATTACCTGACTCTCTTATTTTCCTGAGGCAATTTCCTTTCAGTTTTTACAATCTTATGGTTAGATTTCCTTGTGATTCATTGCCTATAGAAAGAGTCATTTTGGAATTTTAATCTGGAATTCCTATTTGGAATTCTTGCTACTCTTTTTAACCATTTTTTCAACTTTCTCCCTTTTTTTTTTGTTTTTTTTTTTTTTGTTCTCTCTTTAAAGCAAGTTTGAGTTTTCTGTTTGGAATTTCTTTTTTGGGGCATGATCCTCTGATGCCACCTAGGGGGCACCTGTAATATTGGGGTTGCCCATCTGTGACTCAGAAATGTCTTTTTAAAAAAAGTATTTGCTGCTTAAAAAAGGTATCTAGCTTGAATGGTTTGGCTTTCCTTGCAAATATTTTTTTCTAGCTCTAAGGACAGATAATTCTTGACACATGAAGGCAAATATTTGAAAATCACAGGCTTTGCTCACCTTTATAAAGTGCTTTATAAAGTATGATAAAGTAAGCTAACACTTACATGCCACAGAGTTCAAAAGGCTTTACATATAGTGACTCATTTTATTTCCCCAACAGTCCTCTGAGTTAGGTCCTATCACCACCACTATCATCGTTGTCATCCCCGTTTTTAATAAATGAGGAAACTGAGGCATAGAGTGCATCAGTAACTCTCCCACTTAGAGCTGGAGGGGGACCCTCAGCCGTGTGACTCAGAAACCATCTGCTTAACTGTTTCTTTTCTTTTCTTTTTTTTAAATTGGGGAATTGGGGAAGGGGAACAGTGTTGGGGAATCAGGGAAGGGAATCTTAGTTGTGGAGGGCGCCATTCGCCATCTGGCTGCCCGTTGGCAGCTTGTGGCCTCTAAGCTCAAGGTGCTGTGTTACAATCTTAGTTGCGGGTGTGCGTGGGAGTCAAACCAGCAGCCTTTTTGTTAAGAGCACACGCTCTATCCACTGAGTCATCCGGGTGGCAGCTCAGCTCAAGGTGTCCAGTTCAGTCTTAGTTGCAGGGTGGGCGTAGCCCACCATCGAACAGGCTATCTTGTTGTTACACCAGCTGAGCCATCCTGCCACCTGTTGGCAGCTCAGCAGCAGCTTAACTCAGGCGCAGCATCACTGGCCCATGTGGGAATTGAACCGGTGGCCCTGTTGCTCAGAGCTTGTGCTCTTAAGCTAGCTCTTAATCAACTGAGCTACTCGGCCAGCCCCCGCTTAACTGTTTGTCTGTTGCATGTCATCCCTTTGGCCCCCGGCAGTGTTGGGTTGCAGAGTTGAGTTGCGGTCCTTTGCAGAGAGCCTCGTCCTCTTTCCCAGGTGTCTCCCCAGCACCCCAGCTCCGGCGGTGATGCAGGACCCCCAGGGTTGGTATTGAGGCTGGGCTGAGAACACGAGGAAGAAGGGAAATTGCAGAGCTGTTTTAAGAGAAACACAAGCCTGTTTTCTGTTCTATTAATTAAAAATAGATGGGGAGATTCAATTGAAACATTTTATGAGACTTTAGTGTAGCAATTGTGGTATCTCTGAGTCGACAGATGAAGAATCTGAACAACCGGCTTCATGTTTAACAAATCAAGCATGTGAATCCATGCAATTGTATGCAGTGTAGAAACCCTGATGGGCGTAATTCAATGTACTTGAAGAGAGAGTACTTATCTTGAGAGTTTTAAGTTCATACTTATTACGATGAAAATGTAAAATAGTGGTGAGTGTCTGTAAAAGACTCTGAGTGTCTGGTAAAGTGTTGTTTTGAAGGCACCAGAAACCTCGATATTGGCTGATAAGGGACATGGGTGCAGCTGCTTTTGCGGGAGCTTTCTTGGTCTCTGTTTGGGTTTGTTTCTAAGGCACACATTAGACCCTCCCCACAGCCTCTGAATCACAGCAAATCTATTGGCAGCCAACAGTTGTTATCTCCACAGATATTCTATAAAGCCTATTAACTAAAGATAAAGTGCTGGCCAGTGTAACATAGGAATGAATATGCTTGCATATCTATTTGTGTCATAAGTTTGTATGTATATGTACACTTGCCCAGACACACACACACACACACACACACACACGCGCGCGCGCGCGCCGCACACGCACACAGGCACACAGGCATATAGATACCACACAGATCCTTTGCAAGTGCTAATACTCTTAAGAGAATTATTTCTCATCTTCCCTATTGGCTACCCATGGATAATAAAAGAAGCACACTGCCCTTTCTCAGTCGCCCTAACTTTCATTTGCTGAGAAGCTTTTCTTTAAGCTCTGATTACAGAATACTCATATGCTACACACTTCAGGAAGAGTTCTACAAGCAGCCCTGTGGCTAAATAGCTATCACTATCCAGTTTTTCTGCTGAGAAGACAGAGGAGGGAGGTTAGTGAACTTCCCAGTAGGACACAGCTCACCAGAGTGAGTCAGCGTGAGCCCAGGTGTGTCCCACGGAGGCCCCGGCTCACCTCTGAGAAGCCTCCTGCCAGTTGACTCATGTCTGTGAGGCCATTGTCCGCGGCCCAGCTGCGTATCCCAACCATCTCTTACAATTCCGCTCGTGCTTACTTTTCTAAAGCTTTGTCGCTTCTGTGTCTCCCTTTGTGCTTGCATCTTGGGCCCCTGACCACTGTGCCTCCCTGTGTTTTCCAGCTTTGGAGACATGCTGTCTTGCACCCTGACTGCCTTCGTTGAGCTGATGGACCACGGAATAGTGTCCTGGGATACGTTTTCAGTGGCATTCATCAAGAAGGTAACGCCGATTATGCTTCCCTGGGCTTAAATCCCTTCCTTCCTTCATAGCTATTTTCCTCTGCTTTGAATATATCTTATAGTTTATGAAAATTAGTTCTTTGTGTTAAAAGGTGAGTGGGGCTTTTGAAAGTATTATGTATATAGGGGTCAGGGCACCTCAATTTTATGTGAAAATGATATTGTCTTGCCACTGGAACTATAAGGGATTGAACGAGGTAGCTCATAGTCAAAAAGAATCAAGGTGTCATGTTGTTAAAACCATAGCAGTGTCTGCTGAGACCTATACAGGACTCGATTGTTCTCAACACCTAAGGTGAGTTCCTGCTGCCCTCGCTGAACCTCCTACGTTCAACCCAGGGTCCAGGGGAAGGGAAAGAGGCCAAGTATACTGATTTCCTATGTGCCTGGGTCGGAAGCAGGGCCATGGGAGAAGGCGTGCCTGGGTTCATGTCACTTTGGCACAGTAAGCCTGCTTACCTGTAATCAAGGTGGAATAAACGTCTCTGGGATCGACTAGTTTGATCAGTTCCTTCTTCTGTAGGAGGAAGCTAATAAAGGATGGGCAAAGGTGAGTTGTAATAAAGATGCATCTGCAAACGTACCATTCTTTTTCCAGTCTTCTAATAAAAAAATAAGTAGCCCTGATTTTAGAACTATTACATGTCATATTAGCTCATGGGTTATTATTATTTATATTCATTTGTTAGCTTATTTTTCCTCTCTTTGTATTTGTGAAATGGTTTATACATGTATTGGCGTTGTTTTTCCCCCCATTGTTGTATTGGAAATGAAGAGATGCTAGGACTTTATAACTTTATTTTCTAAGTATAGGTTCCTGGGAAGGGTTACCTAAAATAAAGAATTTCAGAGAATCTGTGCAAAAACTGGAAAATCAAAGCAAAACCAGTAAGAGCCACTTGAATTTTTGAAACCTTTTATTTTGAGATCATGGTAGACTTCCCAGAAAAGTTGCAAAAAACGGTACAGAGTGTTCCCATACGCCCTTCCTCCAGCTTGTCCTAACGTAAACATTTTGCGTAATGACAGGGCAGTGATCACAACTAAGAAGTGAACAGTGGTGCAGTACTATTCCCATTACCCCACCAGTTTTTCTACTAATGTCCTTTGTACAAGGACACAGTCCAGGACCCCACACTGCATTTAGTTGTCATGTCTTCTTAGTGCCTTCCAATCTGGCAGATCCTTACTTTTTCTTCGTCTTTCCTGACTTTGGCAATTTTGCACAGGACTGGTCAGTCATTTTGTAGAATGGCCCTCAGTGTGGGTTTGTTTGATATTTCCCTCATGGTCAAATCAAGGGTAAGCATTTTTGGCAAGAATACCAGAGAAGTAAGGATGTGCCCTTCTCGGCACATCACATCCGGGTACTTAATGTCCCTATGTCTTTATTCACAGCGACGTTACCTTGATTGTGTGACTGAGGTGGTATCTGCTGAGCCTCCTCCCTGTGAAGTTACTCCCTTTCTTTGAGAAGTTAGTCAGTGTCCTCAGGGAGATACTGCCTTGAATTGAAGGACATGCGAGAGCCTCCTAGTCTGTGGAATGAAGGCGCTGGGAACAGAAACCCCCCAGATTGGGCCCCCGCGTAATGCTGCGTGTTTATTTTAGACAAGAGCTAATTGGGGACCGAGGGCCTCTGGACACGCCTGTGAGTCCTCTTTCCTTAGGTAAGGGCATAGAGCCAAAGAGGACGCATAATGGGAACCACCGAGAAAACACCCCAAAAAGGAGGCGGCCTCTTTTTACCTATATTTGTCAAAATTGCTAAAAAGAAAAGAAGCAGTTGTAGATGAGAAGCCGAGGACACCCTGATGTGTGAGGAGGTATTTTCTCTTGGCGGTGGCAGGGACGGCCAGTGTTAGGTTAGAGTGGATTGCTGTATTCTGTCTTTCTAAGGTCAGAGTTCTGGGGAAGCAAGCTCTCTCTAAAGACACACAAGGTTTTGTGGCTTTTTTATACTTAACCAACATTTTATCTCATTCTGAATTTACGGCAGGCCTTTCCTACATCCCCAATCGCTTGCTTGTCCGCCATTAGAGCCTCCTTCGCTGTTCTAAAGGTGAAGTCCTGGAAGACGTTTGTGCTTTCACGGACCACGTGATCTCTTTGGATCCCTGCAGGGATCCTCTCCAGAGCGGAGCAGAGAGTCTTGTTATTCCTGTGCAGGAGGTGAGGACACGGTGGCTTGGGGAGGTTAAGTGAGGTCACAGGGAGTGGGCTGCCATGGTTCAGGGCTCCTTCCCCCCAGGTCACCCACCTGTGCGTTCAAGTGGTGGAAAGAACCGCTTCTGAAGACTTGTTCACCAGCCTGCCTCTTGTTCTGCCCGTCCTGACCTCCCTGTGTAGAGTTAAGTGATTCCTCCTGCTCTCTGTTCCCCTTGGATCTTGGGATGGCCCCAGTTCCAGCACTTACCACATTTCTGAGAACTTTCTGTTCATTTGACTGGCTCTCCCAATAGACCATGAGTCCTAGAAAGGTGGAACCCTGGCTTCCTTCATGACTTTATCCTCTGAGCCTGGCACAGACTAAGACCTTAATAGATTTCTGAGAAATGAATAACTGAAATATGTTTTGGAAGGGTTTTCTCCTAAACCCTAGCACATGAAGGAGAGAAGGAATACAGTATTTATATATATTTATCTATATATCAAGTAAAATTTCAGTGATGACTAGAAAGGAATTCCAAAGCTGTCTTTCTTTAAAGGATGTGAGCAGTGGTTAGAGAGAATGCCAATAATTTAATTTTCTAACTGTTTAAGAAAATGGTTTCCATTCACCGAAATTAAATGAAACATCCTATTAAATCTAAGGGAGCAAAGACTAGCAGACTTGATAGTTTAGGTAAAAATTAAATACTTTTCAGGAGGCAGTACATTTACCATATTCCGTGTCCTTGTTCCCAGTCATTCTACTTCCTTTGCACTGCTACTTAAATCTCAGCCCCTATGAAAATTTGAAAAAAACGGCCATCAGAAAATGACTTCATAATTGATAGTTTTTGTAAGGTTAACAATTTTTTATTCATTAGCTGGATAAAATTCAGCACTCTGACAACCCAGGAATTGTATGCGGGCAACTGTCTTTTAAATGGAGCTTTTATCTTGACAAAAAATCTACTAGGAAATACACTGACAAAAGGTGCTTATCTCTGTGGTACAAACTTGGCTTCCTCTTAATGCCAAATTCATACCACTTTGGAGAATATTTTTTCCCTGCCAGCTCCTGTCTCCTACTCTACTATTTTATCTGTTTTGTTGTGTGTGGACCTAGATTCTAGTTACAAACTTTATTTGCAATAAATAACACCATTTCATAAGCACTTTGAAACTTGGAATCCTCTGATGCCAATATATAATTGTTGCTTTTTGAAGACCTGGCTACTTAAGGAGAGGGTAGGAAGACATGGAGAAAAAAAGAAATGGGAAAAAAAAAAACCCAAAACCTTAGAACTTTCTGTTACGAATTGGTTTTCTCCTTGCCAAGTACAACATCAGTGCCTTTTCTTGGCAGGAAAGCGTCATACGAATGCTCTTGAAACCTTAGCTCTGCAGGAGGGCCTGGTACACCCTGCAGTGTTCTCAGTGCTTGGACAAACAGCCAGCCATTTCGGTTTAGAGACCCAGTAATTTTTGCCTCTTAAAAACTTGAGAGATTTATGGGCCTCTGCCTGGATAATTTAAAATATGGGAGTGGAGCTCCATGTTCTCCATGGTTCATTTCAGTTTCGATAGTGCAGGAGAATTTAAGACCTCATTTTCACTGATTCTAAGAAGTGTTTATGTGATTTTAATCATCTTACATCATTGATCGATGCACTGTGATGCCCTTAGCTTCTTAAAAGTCACCCAAATTTCCTCGGTTTTGTTTAGGTAACATTTTTAAATGAATGGAGGCATATGGAAATAGTATACATAATTATTGCTAACTCTTCTTACCTCTTCTTCCTTATGATACAGACCTACTTTCAAGAAGCTGTACTTTGGCTAGCTTAGCCTGTCTCACCTGTGTCGGCCAAAAGCGCTGTAATGGAGCTTTGAAAAATTTAAAGGCAAAGGAAATCATTACTGATTTCTATGGGGACAAGGGAAATTAAAATTTAACCAGTTTTCTCTTTCTATAGCTATACAAAGATCTGTAATTTTTAAATGAGAATAGAAAATAACATTGGTATATGCACGGATTTGCATGTCACTAATAAGGAGCCTGACTGTTGTCATTATGTTTGCTCAGCCAGCCTTGATGCTTTGGCTGTTAGTACTTACTCATTGGATGAAATTATTGGGTCACTTAAATGTCTGGTTAAAACCACTGACAAAGAAAGACAAAAATACAGAAGTTAGTTTCAAAAAATGCCTAGTATCACCTACAGAATTGTCCATAGGACTCTAATGGGGTATGAGCCTGATCTGTACCAGGCAGCACCCAGCTAAGTGTGATACAGGTTACAGAATGTAACCTGAGGTAGGGTTATCGAAATGATGGGTTCTGTATGTCAAGAAAGAGATGACATAAAAGACTAATTCTAAAGAAGCTTGATGAAGATAAGGGGTTAGTTTCAATTACTTCCAGAAATGGTAAACGGAATATGAAATATGTATGTGGGATATAAACATTCCTGAACCAAGGCACAGACTACCAACTATTTTCCTACCATTAAGCAAGCCCGTTGGAAGCCAGTGAGAGTTAATAATTGTTAGAGAACTTTAAAACCCATTATAAGAAGGTGTACTTCATGTAAAAGCATCCTGAGTCCTGATTGAATATTTCCATAAAGGAAATACTGTCAAAAGGATATTTATGGAAGTAGAGGGTAAGTTTGTATTAGAGGGAAATCTCAAATGTAGAGGAAATCCAGGACTGAACTGGACCACGGGCCAGTGTTGTGCGTGTATCATAGACCTGAACACATATCGAAGGAGAGACATTACAAATGCGTTCTCAGGGAGCTGAGACTGTTAGTCACTAATGATATGGCAAACTTGGGAAAAAAGGTGATAATTGAGATGGGAGGACTAAGAAAGCAGCGAGATTGGTTTTCACCCCATTTAATTTTAGGCTGTGTTGGAATATCTAAATGGAGGTATTCTTCTAGATGCCAAGAATAAGCACTTAAGATACTTCATAGTAAATGCCTTTTTATCCATCTGTCTCCACTAGACTATAAGGTCCTTGAAGTTAAAAACCATGTGGGTTTTGGGCCGGCCGAGTGGCGCGATGGTTAAGAACTGGCTTGGGACACCAGAGGGCCCCGGTTCGGATCCCACATATGAGGGCCAGTGACACTGCCCTCTGCAGCTAAGATGCTGAACAACAGCTCAACCTGGAGCTGGGCTGCTGTGGGTCGCCGGCGACGGCGTGGGCTGCAGCCCCTGTGGCAGTGGGTTGCCATGGGCTACCGTGTGTAGCCAGCAGCCGCAGTGAGCGGCCGTCCAGAAGCCGGCGACTGATCTGCCTCACCCTGGAAGAGCGCAATGATGGTGCCAACTTGGGCCAGTGAAGCAACGTCCTCCACAACTAGACTGAAGAACAAAACGACAGCAACTTGTCTGTTCCCCTTCCCCCAATTCCCCAGCACTGTTCCCATCCCCCAATTCCCCAATAAAAATCTTTAAAAAAAAAAAAAAAGAAATGTTTCCTAAAAAAAAACCACAAAAAAAACATGTGGGTTTTGCTCATCTCTCTATTTTCAGATCTTAAACAAGCCTGTTTTACAGCACACCATGGATGTATATTACTTGAATGAATGAAAAGAGGGGATGAAGGTTAGTGGGTGTAGGAGGGAGTTTGACAGTGGGCTGTCAAGTGGAAGACTCTCTATGGAGTCTTAAACATACATCCAAATTCATTAAATGGAGACAAGAAAAGGAGCATGGAAGGAGGAGAGAATTAGTGCAGAGAAAAACAGAAGTACTGCCAACGAGCTTCTTTGTAATACCTTTACTTTTCTAGCAAGTGCTGACAAGTGTGCTGCGATAATGAGAAATGGTTGGGGCGGTGTTGGTGGCGAAGTCCAGACGCTTAAATTCTTTTTTAGTAGAGGGCCAAGTTAAGCGTTAAACCATGAGCACAGGATGAGAGTAACTGGGTTTTTGTCAGAGAAAGATGGCCCAAGAGAAAGAAAGGCGGCCTTCCATTGGTAGGTTTGAGAGAGTGGAGCAGACTGTGGGGATGAAAGCAAGGGCTTTCCAGGGACAGTAAACATGTTGGAGAAGTTTATGAGCCATGAAATGAGCTAAAGCCAATTGGCTGATGGGTCAGCAGAATTCTTTGGAGAATCTTCGATTTCCTCATACTCTTCCTGTAGTTTCTATTACAACACAATAGCTTTTTGGAATAGAAAAACATAATGTCACTAGACATCCTGCTATTTATTTCCAACTCTCTGAGATCCAGAGGTACCTGGAGGCAGAGAAAGTGTTGGTATCTGTACCCCACACCTACTTTCGCCAGGAAGTCATTGGGCTAGAGGCGGTTGAGATGGGAACAGCAAGTTACCAGGGATGCCTGTGCGTTTTTTCTCACACAAGGATGGAGAAGGGATGAGGAGAAGGGCCAGCATGAAGGGAGAAATTAGTGTCGACAGAGGGAAGCAGTAAGTGTCAATTTGTCATGGAACCAAATTATTTCACTTTTAAAAAAGGAGTCATTATGTTGATATAATAACAGCCTTTTAGTGTGAGTTGTCAACAGATAGTAATAACTTCTAATGAGGCCTGTAAAATAAAACCTTTATGGTACCCATGTGTTTGGGTCGCTGTGATCCATTATACTAACCCTCGTGGTGCTTCTCTCTCGCATTGTGATTTATCCTGTTTAGGGCCTTACTGATTAATTCCTTAGACAATACATTTTAGAATCTAAACTATTATTTTAAGTTGTCATGCTGCTAATTTAACTCTGTTCCTGCTTGCTGTATTTTAGAGAGATGGGGAGAATTTATTATAACAATATAAAATGAAAGAATGAGGGAAGGAGTGTTCCATGGAGGAAAAACAAGGAGAGTAGCCAGTGACTGAGTAGTTGCCAGTTGAATTGTGTTGACAAGTGTGATTTGTGTGAATCCCTTAAGAATGTAACAGGATCATAATAAGAACATAAAAGTAAAGGGTAGCTTGGGATTGGAGAGGTGTGGTTATTAGTATATGTTGAAACGACTGAATCAAAGAAACTCAAGAATCCTTACGATACACAGTTGGCCTTCTACATCCTTGGGTTTCACATCCATGGATTCAGCCAAGCACAGATTGAAAATATCTAAAAAAAACCCAAAAAACAAAAAACAAAACTTTTCCCAGAAAGTTCCAAGAAGCAAAACGTGAATTTGCCAGGTGCCAAGCACTACACTGAATCCACTTGAATGAAGGGCTGTGTAGGCGTGCCTGCTGTAGCCTGCATGAAATGTAGGTTATATGCACATACTGCTCCATTTATATAAAGGACATAAGCATCCACAGATTTGCAAACCTCGGGGAGTCTTGCAACCATTCGCCCGAAGATCTGAGGGATGACTGTATGTATTGAAATCATCTGCTTCAGAAAGCTGAAACTCAAAATAATTCCAGAAAAACCAGACAGAACAGTTCTTTGAAGCTGTCTCCTTTTTACAATTGCTTATTATTGAATTATAGAAATAGTGCTTTGTAGTAATGTCACGAACAGTCATTGTTGACTTGATGCATTCCTTGCTGTTTTGGTATAACCCCTGGTACCTTTTATCCCCCAGGATCCGGTGTTTCTTAAAGGAGCCCCCGAAGTACTAGACTTGCCCCCTTCTCCCCTTTTCTGCTCTGCCTATCATGAGTAGTCAATTGTGCCCTGCTTGTATTTTTAGATCGCAAGTTTTGTGAACAAGTCAGCCATAGACACCTTAATCCTGCAGCGGTCCTTGGCCATTTTGGAGTCCATGGTGCTGAATAGCCATGACCTCTATCAGAAGGTGGCACAGGAGATCACCATCGGCCAACTTATTCCACATCTTCAAGGGTAAGTGTGCTGACGCCACCACTGTGGGGCGGGAACATGTTTCAGCCCCATAAAGCTTTGATTAAATGCACAGAAAAATACTCTTGATTTGGCCTTTATTCAAACCCCCATCATACTGAAATGGCAGTCAGTTGCCTCTTGCTAAGCTCCATGGCTGTTCTTGGTACTGCCCTGGCCCCAGTGCCTGGCCCTTAGTAGGTACTCAATTTTGATCTTCTGTTGGTAGGTAGCCCTAGAGTTTTACTTTTAACAAGACATAATGGAGTCATTTGTTCTCTTAAGTTCTCAACATAGTCTTTCTTGAGTCTTTTAAAACACCGTTTTCTGTGACATAATGAGTATTTTCACAGTCAGTTAAGAATTTTTAAAGGCAGGCATCTTTCTTTAGGCTCAAGGCGATTACAGGAACCTTCTTGTATTTTCTAATGGATGTGTTTTTTTTCCAGAGCTTGAGCTACAAGACAAGGCCCTAGCAGCCTGCAGTCTTTGGGGGCTTTTCCCCTTCTTTCTACCTTAGGGAACTAGTAAGGTTGTCTCTGATGATAGCAGACTGAGAAGGACCCCACTGTACAAAGCTGCTTTATAAATTACACTGTTTTAGGTGCCAACAGACGTCCTAAGCTAGCTTACCCAGAGCAGGGAGTTTACTGAAAGGGATGCTGGGGCACTTTGGAACCCAAGACTGACTTAAGTAGCTAAGCCTTGGGAAGGACAGAAACTCTGGCCTCTGTGGGCTCCTCACAACAGGACTAACTCCAGCCTATCAGCTGGCACTAATGTGACCGGGTTCCCAGAAAGTGCCCCCTGGCCTCTCAGGTCACATTTGTAAATTCTCAAGAGGAAACCTGACTGCCCGCTTGGGTAGGGGGTGCAGGGTAGAGGTGGAGGGAATAGTTCATAGTTCTCAATATACCCAAATGTTAGCTGTTGTGTTTATAACTAAACTACCAAAATGCACTCGACGCTTCTTTCGTTTGGACGGGGGATGATGATTAGAATGTAAAACTTTAAGTCACACATGCTTAGACTGTGGCCTCAGGGAAAATTAACACACCCTCCAAAATTATGATTTTGTGTGAAACATCTCTAGAAATACCAGTTTCACACTTCCCTGAATGTGAAATGCATTATCTTTACAGTCTGTGTCTTTTGTCTGCATCTCAAGGGCAGACTTGTGCATTCAGTGCACTTCACCCAAGTGGAGAGTTTCTTATTTGCCAAGCTCTGTGCTAAGGATTTTATCAATATATACACCACTTCACTTGATCCTAAAAGCAACCTCTTGAAATAAGTGTTCTCACCCAGTGTTACAAATGAGGAACCTAAGTCTTAGGGACATCCCATGAACTTGACCACGGCTGCACAGTGGTGCATGGACTCTGACTTTCATCCCGCCCCAGGCCATGCTCCCAGCCCCGCCCCTCCCTAAATCACTTGTAAAGGGAGCTCTTAGCTGCCCTTTGCTTACACCTGGGATCCTTTTACTACTGTGCTGCTTACCGTGCAGGTCACATTAGAGCTTTGCTTCATTTGGGATTTCTGATTCCATTCCGGTGAAAAGCAAATTTGTAAACTTAAAACTGGCCTCTTTGTTATTGAAATGTTTCTATTTGGAAATAGATTTTTAGACTATGCGATATCACTACCATGAAGACAAAGCTGTTTCCTTTATAAAAGCCCAGGACTGTGGGCACACCCAAGTCTACCCCAGACATACTTCATGCATCAGACAGAAAATTACACACACACACATGCACACATACACATATGCATCCATTCACTGAGCCCATGCTTTTCATCCTAATACAGAAGACAAGGAAAGAGCCAGCTAGCCACGAGTACTTCCTGGGTGATCCTCGCCAAGCAGTGCGCTGTCTGGCTAGCAATAGTAATTCCACGCCCCGCCCCCCTTCCCGACCCCAGCACTGTGTTTCCAGCCTTGTGATGGGCGAAATACATTCTCAGTGCTGACTGCATTTTCCAGGTCCTGCTTTTCTCACCTTTTTTAGGGAGACTATCACGAGCTTCATTGCTGTCTGACTCAGGGGTAGCGTCTTCTGACTGTACATATTTTTTCATGTCTTTACAGGACAGATCAAGAAATCCAGACCTATACCATTGCAGTGATTAATGCACTTTTCTTGAAGGCCCCTGATGAGAGGAGGCAGGTATGTTGCATTTCTTTGGTTTTAAGACTGTGCCTAGGCCTGGCAACTTGTGGTGCAGAGGGAGCCCTCTCCTGCCCATCGCAGGACACGTGGGCCTCCCGGCTGATCTGTGGCTCGGCTGCCCAGCCTGGGATCATTCACACATCCAGTGGGAACTAGGTGGCGATGGGCAAGCCCTTGTCTGAGGAAGGATGAATGCTGGGAACGTTCCAGCAACAGAGAGCCCTTTCATCAAATGAAACCAAGAGAGACGTCCAAAACATAAAACGATGAAAGCCTTGCGGCTGGGGTGGAAATGGAGTTAGAAGCCCCTGCGATCTTCTGTCATTCCATTGGCTGCTCCCTGGGGCAAGTGAGGTGTTGTCCCCATTTTTCTGATGAGGCAGCGGAGACCCTGAGAGGCATCAGTTTTGCCCTGGGAAGTGGGAGGTAATAGAAAGGTGAGACGCAAGAGGCGGAACACACGGATTGCTGCCACTGGCTGAAATAACTGTTCCTATCCCAGAAGGGGCTGATTGTCTCCATAGATTTCTGTTGTCCATTCTGTTGTGGCTGGAGGGGGGGTAGTGAGCAATTCATTTCCCCTCCTCTGTGAAAACAAGAGGGATGAACCCCTTAGAGGTACCTGTGTGAAACCTGTCCTTTGAGACTCCCCTTTGCCTGTAGATCTGTGGTTCTTTTTTAATTTTTTAAATTAGTTTCAGGTGTACAAAGCAACATACTAGTTAGGCATTTACACCCCTCACAACACGATAACTCACCCCTCCCCAATCTACTACTCTTCTGACATCGTCTATAGCTGAAAGGAGTGGAATTTTTTGTCTTGGGATTTAGCTCCTACTTCAAAATCCATTCATGTTTTTGCCCATACACGTAACATGCACCGTGTTGCCTTGGTCCCAGTTCACTTCATTTCAAAACAGCGTGGACATACGAGATGTTTCAACTGCTAGAAAGTGTGCTGGGGTGCTCAAAGACAGTCACCAATACATCATTTTAGGAGAGCTTAGAAAGCTAGCTGCCACTGAACACTGTGTCAAGAATTTCATTTATGTTTTAGTTTATTTTTCTGTCAAGGATTTTAAACCTCAGTGACTAAATGTGAGGGTTCCTGGCTGGCTTTCCACTTAGGATCATTTGCTCATCCCGGGGGCTGCGTGTGTGCATTGCGTGGAGTGACTTGAGAGTTTCCTGCACCTTTGGTTTGGTGCTGGCTGGAGTCAGGAGAGCCTGGCCGTGCTCTAGGCTGGAGTTTTAAGGGTGGCTCTGCCTATCTTAGGGGGATCATCGTTGGTGCTGCTCCTGTATATTTATACCGAAGGGCTGAGCTCATGATAACTCCTAGCAGCCCAGCAAATCGCCTGGCAGCTCTCACATGCATGTGCCTGATGAGGTCATTGGAGAAGCTTGATTGTCCTACGGGCAGACCAAGGGTGCCTGGTCAGAGCACCTGGTAGATGTGTGTAGAGTGAGGGTCGGGAGTTCTGTGTTGCGGTCTGACCTCTCGGGGCATCCCTTTCTCTGTGGAGGAAGAGGTTGGATTAGAGGAAATGAAAGCTCGCGTCCACCCCAAATGCTGTGATTTTGCTCGAATCTCTGGATCTAGGCTCAAAGAGGATGCGGGTACTTTGCCCCTGACTTTTATATCAAGAACTATTGTTAATCTGCCGAATGGGAATTGTGTGACGATGGAGAAACGGGGATTCAGATGCCAGGACAATGACAAAGTGAACAATATAGTGGAATGCCAGTGTAACATTAGGTGTGGATTCTGTGAATCAAATACATATCTTAGGCAATATGAGACTGACCTGGCACAGTTTGGCCATAGCTTGCTATAATAATAATAAATCACAAAGAGTAGCCTAATAACATTAAGCCATTTAAGAAAAACAATTGAACTAAGAAAGACTGTGTATATAATCCAGTGGAAAAATCTAGAATATTACATGACTAGTTTAGTCTTTGAAATAAAGATAGCAACAAGGATCGTTTTTCTTACAGCTATTTGCCATTCTTCATTTTACTATTTTCATGTCAAAAATGCTGGTGAGAGCTCTTCCAAATTTCTCTACGAATATTGATGCTTTTGATAAGCATTTAAAAAATACTTTTTGGTTAAAAGATTTGGGCGGAAAAAATCAGAAAAAAAATAGATTCCAAAGGAAGACATTTTAAAAGCTCCTATGGTTGCATTACTGGGGAGAAAACCACACCCCCTCCCAGCTTTGACTCTCAGGATCTGATGTCCTGCTTTGTTCTATGAAAGTTCGACATACATCATTGGTTCGCCAGACATCATCAGACCACATGCAGTTTTTCTTTTGACTGCTATTAAAAGCAAAAATTTTTGTGGACATCTTTCCATGTCAACATATCTGTATCCTTGTTTATATCTATCTATACTTTTCTTAATGGTATGAAATATTTTCCATGGAATTGTTTACTCAAACAAATCCTAATATTGGACAAAAAAAATTATCTGATGAAGACAAGGACTTTTCTGTTTTCTCTCTGACCAAACTCTTGTTCTTTAAGGAGGGTAGTGGAAAATATTCATGTATTCTTTTATGAAACTCGTATCGTCTACTCCGTGCCAGATATCGTACTCTGGGCTTGGAGTACAAAGAGGAAAAGGACAGTCCCTGTGCCTCTGAGGTGACCAGAATCTTATGCAGAAGATAAATTATGCAAACTGATAATCACAGGAATTGCTGTAGATGTTGGAACTAGGTTGTTCTTTCTCACTTATTTTAAAATTTTATAAATTGATTGGGCTGAAGTAAGCGCAGAGAATATTTTATTTTCTTATGTTGTTTGTGGAGCAATTAGGCAGTAATTTCATGTTTATAAAAGAAAATGCATTAAAAGAACTGTAGAATCCTTTAGACCTTTTGTTTTTCATCTGATCTGAGAAAAAGGCGGGCCTTTCTGTTTCCATCAGGAAGAAAGCACTGCCTCCTATGCATGGTGGGAGGGTAGGTTCCTTCTGCAGTGCTGTGAACTTGGTTCTGAACGTGTCTTTGTCCTCTTGTTTTCAAGAGGACTGAAGAGGACATCATGACATTTGACCTTAATTCCAACCGGTCTTTTCAAAACACCTTACAGTATTCATGTCCTTTTCTTTTTTTTTTTTATTGTTAGTTTCAGGTGTACAGAACAATGCAATAGTTATCCTTTTCACCCTTCAGACAGAAGCAACCCCCCTCCCCCATCTACTGCCCTCCCACCACCGATATCATACTTATCTATTACAATTCCATTGACTCCATTCCCACACTCTACTCCACGTCCCGTGACTATATGTATATATAATTATAGTTGACATACAATGTTATTCAACATCAGCTTCAGAAATACAGTGCAGTGGTCAGGCCTCTACACCGACTATGAAGTGGTCTCCCTAACAAGACATGAGTCCATCTGGCCCCCTAAAAAATATTTACAACATTATTGATTATATTCCTCAGACTGTGTTTTCTATCACTGAGGCCATATTGTAGTTACCAATTTGTATTGTCTCGTCCCTTCCACTTTTCCTTCATCCCCACCCCCTCCCAACCAGCAACCCTCAGTTTTTCCTCTGTCTGAGACTACTTCTGTTTACATTTCTCATTTATTCAGTTTTTTAGAATCCATGTATAAGTGAGATCATATGGTATTTGTCTTTCTCTGACTGACTTATTTCACTTAGCATAATGTTCTCTAGTTCCATCCATATCATTGCAAAGGGTACTATTAAACTATGGTACATTTACACAATGGAGTATTACTCAGCTACAAAGAAGAAGGAAATAGTACTGTTTATGTCCTTTTCAATGCAGTGGGTCAGCAGGGGCTCTAAGCAAACTGTCGCCTCTAACACAGTCCTCTGCATTTCCATCCCTTCTTCTCTCCTGCTGGCTTTCCTTTCTGTGGTGGCGATGACGCTGTTAGGTTGGTGTAGAGAGCACTGTTGACATACTTGATTGTCCTCTGACTGTAAGTCCCCATGTTCCCTCCATCAGCACAAAGCGAGCCCCGCATGTCCATGCTGCCCCCCGTCCAGCCCTGCCTGCGCCTGTGTCCTCCTGCCTCCCCATTTTTGGGGCTCTCCTGGCTTTCTGCAAGTTGATTTTCACCTTGATTGGATTCGTGGCTGTGTTTTTGAAGCGTAGTTTAGTTTCTTCTCTACCCGGTACGAGTAGCAATACTTTAAAGACCACCCCCACCACCAAACATCCACATTCAAGCGTCTTCCTGAATATGAGCAGTATTTTTAATTTTGAATGTTCACAACAGTATCATATGCAACCATTTAATTTTCCCTTAGTGTCTGTTTATCAGCATGTAGAAAGGGCATCTGTGAATCATTTGATTTAATAAAATAATCGTGAGTCCTCTCTGCCAGTCAGGCAGGCCAAAGCACCAAGCATGACTTACAGAAACGAGGTTTAGCCATGCTGGGTGTGGGCTCTAGGACTGGAGCATTTGCCCAGATTTCACTAAAACCCCCTCCGTTCAGCTCACGTGCACAGACTACTTTCAAGCCATGGGTTATGTACTGTTTGCTCTTTGGTTTTACACAGGTTAAGGTGAAATTCAGAAGACTTAGGTCTTTAAAAATAAAGTGGTGTTCCTCTAATGTTGACTCATGGGGCAGGCATATGTTGCCTCATCAAAGCTCTGTGCACATGAGTATTCCAATAAAAGCTGATGAGCCTTTCCCGTGGAGAACCGCCGTTTTCATTGAGAGTGTTTGTGGTTTTTATGCAGCATTCACCTTTTCCTGGAAAGAAGAAATGCCAAAAATAAATAAAAGATATTTAAAAAGTTTGCAGATGCCAGATTTCCTGTCTTTGCTTTTGGACATGGCTTTGTTATCTAAACAGAGCATTCAAAAAATAATTTGAATACCACTGCCTGCTTGAGTCTATTCTTTCAGAAGAAATACTGCTGATATCCAGTTAGGAAGCATACCCCGGGATAAAGTCATTTTGGACCGCGGTGAAATGTATCTTTCTAACGTAAGCTTTTGTGTGGGTTTGTTTGTCTTCAACAGGAGATGGCGAATATTTTGGCTCAGAAGCAACTGCGTTCCATCATTTTAACAGTGAGTACCTACATGCTGCGTCTGCTTTGTTGGGGTGGAATGATCTGCGCATGTCTTTATCTCCTCTTTTGGCTTTAGCTGGGCGGCTTCTTCTGTGACTTGCTTCTGTGGTAAAGCAGTAGGAACTAGAAAGGAGGGAACAATGTGCTTGTGGAATTGGAATAAACAAGGCTTTCCCACAGGAATGGCCTCCTGTGATTGTGGGGGAGGAGTCTTTGGACCCGCTCTAGAAAGAAATGCATCCGGCAGGGAGGGCTGGAAGCCTTTCAGTGGGGCAAGCTGTGATGCTCACCATAGCGATAACTCTGCATTTAAGGGAATCAGGGACTCCATGACTTAAAATGTCTGCGAGTATGAGCTTCTGCTTTTTTTAATGAGGGAGCTAGCTGGAGATGTATCAAACCCTGAGAGAAGTCCTGAAATGTTGATCATCATTTTCCTGGGCCCTTTTGCAAGAGAAAGGCAGAAAAGTCATCCATGGAACCTACTCATTAACTGCAGTGCAAACATGACTAGAAACCTCAGTGTCAAAGAAGCCGTACGTGTTGTGTTGTGAATGTTTAGAAATAAATCAAATAGCAAGGTTTTCTGAGGCCTTATCTGCTACTGGACTTGTAACTGAAGGCTGAAGCAAGCACGTGTTGGTTCCAAATAGCTCTGCAAGCTTACAGTTACACACACACACACACACACACACACACACACACACACACACACACACTCACACACACTCACACACACTCACAAATTCCAACACCATGAGGCCATCAAAAATTAGAAACCTTAGGAGGACAAACAAAATAAATATCCTAGAACCCAAAGCCCATAGTAATCACTACAATTTGTCATCAAGTCTGATTTTAAACTTTCTGGCCGTCAAGGATAAAGAGAAACATATGAGTGTGATTTTCATTGTTTGACTAACGAGGTACCCCGGTTCTTCAGGGATGACATATTCCCCCCCCTCCCCGGGAACTGGAACCTGAATTGGGTGTTGATAGGACATTCTAATAGATTCTAGGCCCAAGAATAGTTTCGTAGAAATCGCAGAAGGATTCATAATATGTTTATTTTTTTATACTGGCTCTCAATACAAGTGGAAGTTGCAACATTAAAGCGTAATTCAGTGAAGGTGTTTGTGAAAGGGGAGGAGAGTAGGGAAATAAAGGATCAGAAGTGTTGAATTAAGGTCAAGGCCTCTGGTTGACATTACCTTGGTGTGGCAGTCAGAGTTAGAATGCCCAGAGATGGGGTGGGCGGAATGACTGCAGCCACCATGTCTCCAAGACCAGTTTGCTTCAGTGGGGCCTCTTTTATGAGACTCTAATGGCCGAAAGTTCAAGATTGGCATTTTCTGGCAAGAACTTTGAGCACAGCCACTTTTGAGCTGCTAATAAAATAGATACCCACATCCTTTAGCACCCATTCACTTTGGATACTAAATATACGCTATGAAGTAACATTCTTTCCTGAAGATTGAAGGCTGTGGGGTTTTATTCTATCCCCCCCATATTGCCTAGCTTCCCACCCCCTCAACCTCCCATCATTTTTGTTCCATGACTTCCTTCTATTCCCTATTCTTCTCTCCATCCTTCCTTCTTTAATTGGCTATTTCAACATGGCACTACCCATAGCCAGGGTGCACAGTTCAGGTGCATGCCAGGTCGGGGGCACCTGGGGAAAGTTCTTTTGGACAGCAAGACATGGTTGGGTCTAGCACATTCAAAATAACTGATTTGAATGGTTGGTGCACCCCATCATCGACGCGACACGTTAAAGACACAACCGTGGTCTCTGCCAGAGAGGATTTACTTAGGCCCAAGAGTTGAATCCCATTTTAGACCCAGCTCTGCGTGGGGCAAAGGCCCACGTATCTAGTCTCCTGCCCCTTCTTTTATGTGTGTTCCCTTTTGGTTCTGTGTCATTAATTGTTAATAGGCGAGTAAAGTAACGCACATGAATTCACTAGCTGTATTGCAGTGGTCCCTACATAGTTTCCACAGTGAATTAACCACAAACCTGATAGGTACTGTGCGTGCGTGTGTGTGTGTGTGTGTGTGTCCCCAAATCTTTCCGCCACTCAGAAGTGGGATCACCCGTCAGAGACAGTTACAGGGTGAGCCGATGGCTAAAATGTGCACTATATATGCGTTGTTTACTCCTCTGCTGTATGGGAGGAATGCTTCTACTGTAGAAATCCGGTCCTCTTCAAGATAGTCTAATGTCAGGCACGCCTTCTCTTGATTGTATATGGCCGCAATCGCCAGTGCATTTCTAGCGCCTCCCATCTTTTCTGCCCCCTGCACCCAGTAGGTCTCTTCCCTGACTTCTGGCCTAAAGATCTAGAACTTCTTGGGCCCTGGAATATAAAGGAAGGCTCCATCACCTCTATTCTCACCTTTTTTCTGAAGGGTAGTTCCACCCTGTCTACATCCCCTGTGTCTGCACATGAAGACTTCTGAGGGTCTACTTGGCATAATCATGAGGGTGAATGTTTCTCATTTGCTTTTCTTTTTCCCCTTTTCTTTTTTAAATTTTCATTTGTGCACCGTCTCCCCAGCATGTCATCCGGGCTCAGCGGGCCATCAACAATGAAATGGCACATCAGCTGTATGTGCTCCAGGTGCTCACCTTCAACCTCCTGGAAGACAGGATGATGACCAAGATGGACCCCCAGGACCAGGTGAGCATGCCCGACAGCAGAGAGAACGTGCCATTAAATGGCTTTCTCTCGGGCTACTCTGAAACCAGGAGTTTTTAGATCATGATAGTATTGTTTTATTATCATCTCAGAACTTGGGGGAATGGATTGAACATTTAGGTGAATCTAGGATCAGAGAATGAACTAATTGGATTGTTTCATTACCCATCAACCACATGCATATTCTTTATTGGATAAGAAAACTTGATATCACATGGCCACAGACCTTGGCTCTTGACCCCAGGGCTCTCAATGGTAGTAGCTTTGGTCAAGTTCCCAGACACCTAGGGCCACTTGGTAGCTCTGTGTGATATTGATTTTGCAGTTTGAGGAAGTGAATTCCATTCTCCAGTGATCAGTGCCAAAGGTGGGGGGCCCTCAGGTCATCCCTGATTTCTGCGCTTGCATGTGTCAGTTGGTTATTTGCCATAATTGTCTCTAGGTCTTTGGCTGCTGTGCATGAAAGGTTATGTCTCCATCCAAATGGCTTTTGGAGAACTTTACTGTGTGAGGACAGAGGGAGGGGAAACAGCTGGGAGCCCTGCCGTAGCATATTTTCAACTTACACAGCGCTGCAGCTCTGGAAAGGAAAACACTCATTATTGGCACGTGAGGGCCTGATCTATCACAGATGTGAACTGCACATGTGACGTGTGGAACTGCCGCAGCACTTCATTCATGGCGTGAGGCCATGCGACTCAGAGTGATGAGGAGGCTTTGAGAGGCCATCTAACGTGCCCCAGACTCTTGGCAAGGCCAAGTGCAATCATCCCAGAGAGATGAGGCTGTCATCTTACCACTTCTGGTGGAGGAAGGCAATGCATCTTAATGGGAACAGCCCTCTCTGCCTGGAAGCCCGCCCTTTTATTTATTAAAAAAATTTTTTTTCCTTATTGTGGTTAAATACCCATAAAATAAAATTTACCATTGTAGCCATTTTTAAGGGTTTGTTTCTGTGAGGGTACCTCTCAGTGGAGCACCCCCATATCCCCAGACTTGGCTTTCTCTCATCACAAGCCCCTATTTAGATCTTCACCAGACAATTGGTGTTAAGTATTCCAGCTGACTTGGCCATGAGCATACTCGTGGAATTAAGCCAGGGCTGATGCGCAGGGAGAATGACAGGACAAGGAGGGGTGTGCGGAGTCTTAAGTTAGAACATTGGATGCCTTTTATCTGTTTTTCTTTTGCCTGAATTCAGTGATTCACGTAGACCCTGGGGAAAGAGGGAGTGTGTGTCATGCCACACAATGAAAGCAGCTCTCTCCTCCTTTTCTCCCTAACGCCTTCAGGCTCAGAGGGACATCATATTTGAACTTCGAAGAATTGCTTTTGATGCGGAGTCTGAACCAAATACCAGCAGTGGCAGCATGGAGAAACGCAAGTCCATGTACACCCGGGATTATAAGAAACTTGGCTTCATTGTAAGTAAGCCGTCCCCAGTAAGCCCTCTCCTTCCAGCATCCTGGGGCTGACCTCAGCCGCATAACTCACGTCTCCTCCGAGCGTGTGGTCTGCTTGTGCCTTACAGAATCGTTTTCACATTTTCCAGATGTTTAGCTCGTTTAAACAGGATCACATGAAAATCTCTTCTGGCTGCAGTGAAATGGAATAACTTGCACAAGTGTGACTAATACTGTGTTTGTTTATTCTGCTCTGATTAAGTGTAACCAAAAGCAGTTAGCCCGGGATGCATCTAGACTTTATTCAGTGTACTTCACAAGATGCTTAAGGATGTATTTGAATGAAGTGGGGAGGGTGGCAACTGTGGGATGGCTCTGAGTATTGAGTTTGGTGATTGGATTCCTTATATACATCGATTTCATATAAAAATCGACTTGAAATTTAGCCACAATGAGATTTATGCAACATACATTTTCGTAAAAGTTTCACCCTGCTATGAATGCTAATATGATGTCTTCTAGATTTTCTTTTTTTTTCAGTTTGCAAGTCAGAACACAGCTTGTCCTAAATATAATCTGTTTCATTCTGGCCTTTACCACTGTCACATTTCCATGTGACCTTGGGCAAATTAAGCTCAAATTATGCAGGTGTAAAATTGGGTTTCCATTTTAACCTTCATCATAAACAACAGAAGTGAGATTTAGGCTTTAGTAATTATAAATTACCAGGCCTTATTTTATAATTGTAAATACTATCTCCTTGAACACACACACAAATATTAAATTTGTACACATTAAAGTCGTGCTTTAGGCGTTATTTGGGAGACCCTGTCTTTGAAGAGAATTGTCTTTGAAAATGTTTCCACATCAGTTAACATGTACTGTTTTTCATTACTGAGTTTTTCATTATTTGCATGTACTACAGTTTATTTAACCAAGCCCTTTTGCTGAGTGTTTCAATGTTTTGAAATCATTAAGATTATGATTAACATCTCCACTATCGTTTTGTGCATGTCCATGATAATGATATGAAGATTAATTTGTGGAACTGTCACTTCTGTGGCATATAGTTTTAAGGCTTTTGATATTACCAAATTGCTTCCCACAAGCATTGAGTATTTTTCACTTGCAGTGGATCAGAGTGACTATGTTTTCGAACCTGTCCAATAATGTTTCTTAAACAAACAAAAGATCTGACAATCTGATGAGTCATTGTTTATATAGTGGTCATCTTAGCATGTCTTTTCTAATAAGAATTCTTGTCAAACATTGTATTTAGCTTTGCAACGTGCTTTGCTGAGGCACTGTGACAGCATTTTTATACCCCCATATCTTATATTTTGACTATGACATTCCATTTGATCTTTTAGTTGGCTTTATTTAAAAAAAAATTTTTTTTAGCAAACAGTTTCATGAGTGACCGGGCAGGTGCGAGTTCCCTGTGTTTGACACGTGTCTGTGATGCATTCAGGCACGTGGGCGGCACTGGCCCCGCCCTCACCCGTTTCCTAGGGATTTAGCCAAGAGGGTGTGGATGGAGCTCACATCCCACCTCACTCCCTGCCCCTTCCAGGTTTCACTTTTGTGTGTTGAGTGAGGCATCTCCAAATCACCTGGGAAGCATTGCAAACTCACCCAGCCTCTTACCCTTAAGTCCTATCAGAGTGGCCAGGGCACGTGCATTGGGGAACGCTCCCCATTCATTCCCATTGCCCTGAAGGAGAGCGTGATGTAGTGTGCACCTGAATTACTGCCATTTCATCTTCCTCTTTCAGCTACTACCTGGATTTCCGGTGTATTCGAACTGCGTGTAGGAAACGCAAAACCCTAGCTCTTTACACCTACTGCCCCCTTCCCCTGGAACTCATTGTCTGTCTGTCCCCAGTCCTGGAGGTTTTTGTCCAGGGCAGTTGGATCCCAGAATGCACCGTGCCATTCCTGGCCATGTGTGTGAGGGCAACTGGGGGAAAAACACTTGGTGGGACTCAGATTACCCCAGGTCTCCAGGAAGGGTCTTCCTGCAGAGGTGGGAGGTATGGAGCATGTGCCTTTGTATTTTCATGCTCTGGTGCTCTGTGAGATCGCCAGCGTATTCCATGAGGCAAACGCTGAGTGATTTTTCTCAATGTAGCTCCATGTGTCTTAACATGTTGTTAGTTCCTGCTACAGTTTAGTGGTCGAGTATAGCTGTCTTTATTTTCAGTGTCAGCCGAGTGTTCTGTTTCATGAGTACTTCAAGGCAAACAATGCATTTTTTAAAACTGAAAGTTAATTTGATGTGGTTTGAAGGCCTTTACCGCTTATGTGGCCTCCTCTCTAAGGGCTTGAAAAGTCATTTCAGAAAAAGCAAAGACCTTGGACAGAGAATAACGGAGACGCAGTGTTGGCTTCCCTTATTTTTCCATGTTCTTTTTTTTAGTTTTAATTCTAGTCCTTCCTCCGAAACTTCGCCCAGGCCATGCTTTTCCATCAGAGAATTGAGAAACTGTAAAGATTAGTTAGGAATGATTCTTAGTGCTAGAAGTGATCCAACAGCTCTGACAAATAGAGACTTCTGCTTTTGAATATCCAGGAAGCCAGAAATAGACAAGCCTCAGTCTTGGGAATCACGCGCTTACTGCGCCACCTAGAGGCCGTTGTGCAAAAGCGCTGAAAGCCGGCCGTGTACATCCAGTGTCTGTCTGTCCACAGAAGCTCTAGATGCAGCAAACCATCCTGATGCAGGACTGGCTCTGTGCTTTCAAAAGACGAATGGTCTTGCCTGTTGACTCCTTCAGGAGCAATCTGGGATTTGGATACTCTTTGGGATCTCTTTGAAGGAAAAGTTTGATTCATAAGATGAAGATTGCGGTTTCTCATTTCCCGTCTCCCGAGTAGGTAGTGTCCAGGAAGTGTGAAATGACACGTTTTTGGAGTTGAATGGGCCTAGAGTTTAATGCCACCTTTCCTACTTACAAGCCGTGGGCCAGGGGGCCAGTTATTTAACCAATGTGAGCATCACTTCTCTCACTTGTGAAACTGGGCAGGTATCCTTCTTGTTTCGAAGTTGTTAGAGGGCCCTGCCTGGAGTGGAGGACGCACCCAGAAGATGGTACTTCCTTTCCTTGCTCTTTGGAGCGCCCATATCATGGAAATCATAGGCAGCTTTAAGAAAGTTTCCAAAGTAGAAGAGGCTGTTGCTCCAACAAGGCAAGAAGAACAGTTTGTTAAAGGATAATAAGCTCAATTCTTTTGGGAAGGCAGATGGACCTCTCATTCCTTTTCAGCACAGTATCCCCACCGAGCAGGGTTTTTCTTTTTTTTTCTTTTTTTTTTTTTCCTGATGAAATAATTCTAGAATATCAATCTAAAATGGCTAGATGGCTTGTGTGGCTAGTCATAACACAGAAAAGCACCTGCTTTTAAAACAAAGCTGCTAATCTCCTACGATCTCTTAGTTAATGATTCTCTAGTGTCACTGTGGACCTGACTTTGTAGTCCCCTGGCTGGAGGAGGGGGTTAGCGTTGTCTGGGATATTAATATTACTTTTATCGGAACTCTAAGGAAGCGTGCATTTATTTTTCCAGGTGATAGAAGGCAGACTCTCATTTTTAGAATGACTTTATTTTGAAATCAGAAAATGCCTATATACAAATTATACCCTGTTGGTTATAATGACCAAGAACTGTGCAAGATGATTTTTATATTCTGTGAAGAGCTGTGTTTCTGAATACCTTTCAGAACTTCTCTCTCTTGATGTTGAAGTGATAGCTTCTCTGTTTGTGAATTTCACCTTAGCCCAGTCTATTGGACAAACATTAAAAAGGAGATGTCTATACAGGTATCCCTCAGAGTTATGCAAGTTCTGTTCCAGACGACCGAAATAAAGTGAACATTGCAGAAAAGGGAATTACATGATTTTTTTTGGTTTCCCAGAGCATATAAATGTTTTGTTTACACTATTAAGTGTGTAATAACATGATGTCTAAAAAATGCATACTTTAATTAAAGAATACCCCATTGCTAAAAAATGCTAACCATTATCTGAGCCTTCAGCAAATCATAATAATCTTTTTGCTGGTGGGGAGTCTTGCATTGATATTGATGGCTGCTGACTGATCAGGGCGGTGGTCGCTGAAGTTTGGGGTGACTGTGGCAGCTTTTAAAAATAAGACAACAATGAGGTCTGCCACATTGAATGACCCTTCCTTTCATGAATGGTTTCTCTGTAGCATGCAATGCTCTTTGATAGCATTTACCCAAGAAGTTCTTTGAAAATTGGAGTCAGTCCTCTCAAGCTCTGTTGCTGCTTTATCTGGATATAAAGTTTATATAATATTCTAAATCCTTTGTTGTCATTTTAAAAATCTTCACCAGGAGTAGAGTTCATGCTAAGGAACTACTTTCTTTGCTCATCTATAAAAACCACTACTTCTCATCCATCAAGGTTTTATCAGGAGATTGCAGCAATTCAGTCATGTCTTCAGGCCCCACTTCTAATTCTGGTTCTCATGCTGTTTCTACCATGTCTGCAGTTACTTCCTCCACTAATGTCTTGTACCCTCCAAATCATCCATGAGGGTTAGAAGCAACTTCTTCCAAACTATTTTGACCTCTTCCCAGAAGGTTTCCAATTTACTTTGCCCAGATCCATCAGAGGAAACACTATATATGGAGCTGTAGCCTTATAAAATGTATTTCTTAAATAATAAGACTTAAAAGTCGAAATTACTATTCAGTCTGTGGGCTACAGAATGGATGTTGTCTTAGCAGGCATGAAAACATTAAACTCGTGACACATCTCCATCAGAGCTCTTGGGTGATTGGGTACATCGTCAAGAGTGGTAATATTTTAAAAGGAATCCTTTCTTAGCAGTAGATCTCAACAATGGGCTTAAAATATTCGATCAACCATATTATAAAAGAGATGTGCTGTCATCTAGGCTTTCTTGTTCCATCTATAGAGCACAGACAGAGTAAGTTTAGCATAATTTGTAAGGGCCCTAGGATTTTCAGAATGGTAAATGAGCATTGGCTTCAACTTACTGTCATCAGCTGCATTAGCCTCTAACAAGAGAGTCAACCTGTCCTTTGAAGCTTTGAAGCCAGGCACTGACTCCTGTTTAGCTATGAAAGTCCTAGATGGCATCTTCTTCCAATAGAAGACTCTTTGGCCTACATTGCAAATCCATTGTTGAGTGTAGCCACCTTCATTAATTATCTTAGGTAGGTCTTCTGGATAAATTGCTGTAGCTTCTACATCAGCATTGCCACCTCGCCTTGTACTTTTATGTTAGTTTATTTCCTTAAACCTCATGAACCAATCTCTGCTAGCTTCCAATTTTTCTTCTGTAGCTTCCTCACCTCTTTCAGCCTTCATAGAATTGAACAGAGTTAAGGCTTTGCTCTGGATTAGGCATTACCTGAAAGGAATGTTGTGGCTGATTTGAGCTTCTGTCAAGACTACTAAAATATTCACCATATCGGCAATAGGGCCGTTTTGCTTTCTTATCATTCATGGGTTCACTGGCGTACTACTTTTAATTTCTTTCAAGAACATTTCCTTTACATTCACAACTTGACCAACTGTTTGGCACAAGAGGTCTCGATTTCAGCCTTTCTCAGCTTTCGACCTGCCTTCCTCATGGAGCTCAATCATTCCCAGCTTTTGACTTAAAGTGAGAGACATGGGACTGTCTTCCTTTTCCTTGAACACTTAGGGGCCATTATAAGATTATTAATTGACCTCATTTCAGTATCGTTGTGTCTCAAGGAATAGGGAGGCCAGAGGAGAGGAAGAGGGATGGGAACGGCTCGTAGCCAGAGCATTCAGAGCACACATATTTATCGATTAAATTCACTGTCATATATGGATGTGGTTTCTTGCTCCCCCAAAACAATTACAATAGTAACATTAAAGATCACTGATCACTGTAACAAATATAACAATAATGAAAAAGTTTGAAATATTGCAAGGATTACCAAAATGTGACATAGACTAAGGAAGTGAACAAAAACTGTTGGGAAAATGGCATTGGTAGACTTACTTTACACAGGGTTGCCACAAACGTTTAATTTGTAAAAAAAACAAAAAAACAAAACAACCGCAGACTATCTGAGAAGTACAATAAAATGAGGTATATCTGTAGTTCGTTTCCTGCTCCATCTTGAACCAAGGTAGATGTTAAAATTGGACAAATTGGGTTTTTTAAAAAATTTTTTTCCTAATTACCTTCTTTTTTTCCCCCTTTAGCTTGCCTGGGGCCAGAATAAACTCTTTTTTAAATAGAATCTATTTCTGTCAATGTACTATGCTTTAGTATATAAAGTTTTGATAAACATTTCTCTTAACATTTTCAAGTTGTCTTAAAAAAAAGTGAGTAAATTGTGAAGGTGGAAAAAGTAATGGGAGAAATATTATTTTAGAATTAAGAATCTCATTTAAAATGTAGGTTTTATTGCATTCTGTTATGGCGAGTCCAACACCTCTCCTGGAAGTGGTTGCTATTGAAAACATAGTTTGTTACTCACAGTTCCTAAGAGCATGTCACACCACACAGGGACACGTGGGGAAGCACCAGGGTTGGTCAGGAGGCAGAAAGAGCAGTGGGGACAAGATGGACAAAAGCCGTTGTTGTGATTTCTCTGGAAAGGCAGTATAAGCCAGCTTAGCATTGGCTACTTGGGATCATCTCACTGGACTCCAGAGCACAGATGCTATCCCTTGTTGTCTGGTACCTGGCCTGGTGTTGAGTAGGCAGGGGGACAGTGGCCCAGAGTGCAAAAGCCTGATACAGGAGTGGATTGAGGTGTGGGATCTGGATTGGTTGGTTTGCATATGAAAGGCACTCCTCCTATCTCTAAGGAATTAGCTAACCCTGGGCAGGTCAGTCCCTCTAACGTGGGCAAGGACCCAAGATATCAAGGCTTCAGAAAATGCAAAAAATAAAATAAAATAAATAAAATAAAATATGAAGATTAATGCAGATTCATGTTAAGGTTTTTAGAAGCTTCTTCTACCTTCTTGGGTGAAAGAAGATAATTGTGCCTAGTTAAGCAAGTGTAATTAGGCCTAATTACATATGCCATGCTTGGTGTCGTTTTAATGTATTTTTTCTCAAATACAGATGGCAGAGAATGAAGTGAGATGCATATTTGTATAGCTCGCCCTGGATGTCTGTTCGTGCCCCTGTTTCCATGCCTCAGAAGGAGGCGTCCTAGTCTAAATGCTCCTAGAATTCAACAGTTACTGTGAGAGTGACATGGAGATTAAGCTTGGGCCCTGGATTCAAGTTGCCCAGGGTTGGCTCTTACCCTCCACTCACAGGCTGAGTGACAGGCAGGCTACTTGACATTTTCACGTCTCAGTTTTCTTATCTTTAAAATGGGGCATAATAGTGATCTCCAGCTATAGGTTTGTTGCATGGATTAAATTAGGAGATACTTGTAAATCATATAGAACAGTGCCTGGCACACAGTAAGCAGACTATGAATTTAGATGCTATTATGATGATGTGACAATTACTATTAATATTATTGTTGGACTGTGACAGGGGAATTTGAAAGTGAGAAAACACATGGTTCAAACTAAGAGTTAAAGATGAAAGAGCGACATGTGCTCGGGAATCTGCAAATGATTTGTCACGGCCAGTGTTTATGGGCAGAGAGAAGTAGAGTTGGCTTTGCAAGTGAAGGACAAGTTATAGGCAATTTTAAATTCAAAAGAGTTTGAAATATAGTCAACTCTTATTATTCATGGATTCCGTATTTGCAAATTCACCTATTTTGCTAAAATTTATTTGTAACCCCCAACTCAGTTGTCATGGTGCTTTCATAGTCATTTGCAGACATGCACAGAGTGACAAAACATCTGAGTTGCCCAACAAGGCGCATGAGGACAAGCAAGTCGACGCCCTGTCTTCTTGTTTCAGCTCTTATATCATAACAAGTGTCCCTTTCAGTCCAGCCAGGGCCACGCTTCTCGAAAATCTGTGCTTTGTGTTGGTAATTTTGCCATTTAAAATGGCCCCTAGCATAGAACTGATGCTGTCTCGTGTTCCCACAGGTCCCAGGCTGTGGCGTGCCTTATGGAGAGAATGTGTGTGTTAGGTAAACTTAGCTCAAACATCAGTTATAGTGCTGTTGCTGCGAGTTCAATGTTAATAAATCAACAGTATATATTCATTAAGGTGTCTTTATATAGAAACACATATTAAAAAGGTTATGTATTGATTGGTGGACAAAAATCTTATGACTGGAGTCTCAAAGGAACTGATCCTGTATTTCCCACTAGGAAGCAATGGTTCAGTGTTTGTTAATTCAGCGTTTGCGATGACTTCATAGAACGTAACTATAGGAAACATGGAGAATCGAGTGTCCTTTAAGTGTCTGGGGAGCTTTCACGCAGGGGTAAGCCATGGGGAGAAGACTCCCAGGCTGTCCTAGGCTCAGCAGTCTCCTAGCCACCTGTCCTGTAGGTGATAAGTGTGGAGGAGAAAGCCGCCCTTCAGTAGCTCGAGGCACATCATTTGCTCAGGACAGTCATGGGGGGGAGGGAGTATATAACCCACTGTGATTCAACTCATTTATTTGAAAGCCAGAAGCTGCCTTGAAACTGCCACTATCTCAAAATACCATGTCCCTGAAATCCAGTGAATGTTCATTATTCAATCAGTTTTCATTCTAAAATCATACTACATAGAGGAGAAGTCGGCTTGTAGTGGACTTGGCCTGTATTTTTGCATCATTCCTAACAGGGCTTTCTCATAAGGTTTTGTCACTCAGAATGTGATTCAGTCCCTTGAAGTACAAAGACAGCATTAATAAGAGTCTAGAATACCTGTGTGGGAATCGCAGAGAGTCAATTTTGATGATTACCTAATTTTCATGGTGTTCGTCCATCTTCTGCAAGAAGGCATTTCTGGAAACCAGAGGGTAAAGCAGATGTTTTATAAAGTGAATCACTTATCCCCATAAAAATGATTTAACAATTGGGATAGTATTCTTACCAAGCACTTTGCCTTCAAATAGTTAAAGATATGACCCACGATCAATAGGTCATAAAGGCAAAAGGACAGCTAGTATTTTTTTTTTATAAACTGTCAGTTTCTGAAATTCTCTTAAGTTGTAGCCGCATGATTCAGGAAGTCCCATTGCAGGCTGGGGTGCTCCGCCAGGAAGCTCTGGCCAGTCCCAGCCAGTGCACCCAGCACCAGCCGATCCTTTCCGTCTGAGGGACCCTTGGGGGACATTTGGCGAAGGGATTACCAGTGTCCTGGGACAATCTCATCTCAGGCTCAGCCCACAAAGACCCAGCATTTACCTGCTGCGGATGCCACCCGAAGCAGGTGAAAGGCACACGTGTCCTTACTCTCTGACAAGGGACACGTGAATAATTGTACTTGTAAGATGTGTTGATATTTTTAAAGGCAATATCCTGGAGGGAAGCTTTTAAAAACAAATGACGGACACCTCATCTTCGTGACGATATTTGAGCTTTGTTCTCCTCTTGTATTTTTTACTGTAAATGATGTTACCCTTAGGTAAAAATTTCTCAGGGATAACTCTGGAAAAGACAGGCTTCTCAGCGCCTGTTTCCCCCCCGCCCCTTTCCTGTTCAGCATCTGTTGTTTCCCCTGGAAGGACATTCAGCCCCTGTTAGAGCTGCATTTTTCTGGTCACCAGGGGGCGCTCCTGACCAAGGCATGTGTTTGCTTTTATAAAGAGCAGCTCCCCTGAGCTTGACAAGGTGAAGGACTTAGCGGGGTCATTGTTAAAAGGGTTCCGGAGAACCCTGCCCCAGTTGAAATCTTCTACTTTCCAGTTTTAGCTTAAAGCCCGCGAGAACGATGTCCCCTTTCAAGCATGACTGTGGCAGAAAGAGGCACCTCTTAGAGTATTGTGCACACTTTCTGGGCGTCCTTTCCGTGTACCTGGAACTGTGGAGCCCAAGGGCACCACCCAACAGGTTCAAGGGTGACGCGCAGGAGATGGGGGCTTTGGAACGCAGCAACAAGTCACTTTTATTTCAGGCTAACAGCATAGCTTTGCTGAGCACAGACCCTGGGGCCAGACTGCCTGGCTTTGCACCCCAGCTCCGTCGCTCATCATCTGTGTGGCCTTGACAATCTGCCTAACCTTCCTATCCCTCAGTATCTTCATTAGTAAGTTCCTACTAATAGTCATAGTTCCTACCTGCAATTGCTATGGAGATTAATTAGTTAATACATATCAAGTTCGTAGAAACACACCTGGCACTAAGAAAATTTTAATAAAGTCTAACTATTGATATTACCGTTTGGATCTGACAGTTATAATGAGTCTGGGGTCTGCATTTCCACCCCCCCCCGACTCACCCCTCAGGATGACTGGGACCATCCTCCATTTGACCATCCCCAGTTGGGTCAGAGATTTGAAATATGTAGATTCAAAAGTAGAGCTAATCCTGAGGGGTGACATGTCCCAAAGTCCATGAATTCTAGAGAATTCTAGAGGGCTTCGGAGCACTTAGCAGGGCAGGAATTTTATACCCCTCAAAGAACGTCTTTAATGAAGTGGTGGTCCTTTCTCCTCTGCCTTTTTGCTACTTAGGAGCTAGCGTGCAGTCCTGTCGTTACATAAGTCCTTATAGATCCAATCTGTCGTCGGCCTCTGCTCCTGGGAGAACTTTCAAAAGGAGCGGAGGGTGGGGGGGAGCAGCCTCAAACCCACAACATAAACCAGAGAAATCTTGCTGTCCACCACAGAAAGCACTTTTCAGGTGGCTGACTCCATCCAGGATAACCCTGTAGAGTGCCTTGGGTACAGGATGGAATGGACCAGAGTGTGTGCGCAGTTATGGGGTCCTGGTACCTACGATGTGTTGGGAGCTTTGAGCACCTCGTCCTGTTATGCTTTGCTGTCACTGCCTGGCCTTGCGAGTCTGCCCCTGGTAGGATTGTATCAGGGGACCCCTGAGAACCATGCTGGCTCTTCTGGGGTGTGGGCAAGAGGGTGCGGAAGTGCCAGTTCAGAGGCTCATGAGGCAGTTGCCTGCTTGCTGTTGACAGCCATCAAACAGCCCTCCATGAAACTAGCATGACTTCTGTTTTCATCCTCTTTTCCTTCTTTCCAAATGGTCCCCGTTTGGCAATGTATTTAAAGCTCTGAATTTGGGGTGATGTGACCTTGGGAGAGGAGGTGCCAGGATGACATCCGGACCTGCCTCATGTCTGGGAGGAAGTAGTTCATCCTCCGGGAGCTGGCTTCCTGGCATGGGATTCTAATTCTGGGGATGGCATTTTGTACGTGTAGGAAGACTGTCAAACCTTTCCAATGGGAAGGGACAGGCACCAACTTGAGAATAACGCGGTTACATAAGAACTGTCCTGGTGGAGGCATCTTGGCACGCTTCCTGTGCTTGTTCATTTCAGACAGGAGAGGAAGGGGAGCAGGAGGAATTCTCCATGAACTCCTGCAAACCTGTCAACTTTCCAGTGAGAAATGACACACACCCCTGAGACAGCTCTAGAGACAACCTAGTTAAATGGGTGATGGGTATTTACAAACCCTTTGCTTTCCTGTTATGCTTGTTTCTCCCCTTCAATTGTTTACCAAAATGATTAGCCTGCTGAGAATATATAATTTTTAGGCGGCCCATAGGGCTTTCCATTCGTTTTATATGGATAACAAAACAGCTGCTGCCATCACCCCTACCAGTCGCAGCATATTGGGTGCTTCTCGGGACCAGGGCCAAGTGGCCCCCATGTAGTATCTCATTTCGTCTCTACGAGGCACGAGGTACAGCTACTATGAGAGATGAAGAAAATCAACTTGAAGAAATTAAAAACCTGCCCAACGAGACTGCTTTATTTTGGCTAGACAAGGAAACGCTTGCAGACTTAATGTCACTTCTTGAGTTGTTTGGCCAAAGGTACAGACGGCAGCAGAAGCAAGGTGGTGAAACAGATGAATGTAACATATCTTGGCGTCTCTTTTTCTGGCCTCCAGGTGCCCCATGGGGGCGTGCAAAGCCAGGACACTCTCTGCTCCCGTAGGGTCCTGCCAGGGTTGAGAAACCCCCCAAAGGCTGTCTCCACGGAGGGTTTTCCCTCTCAGGATGTTATCCCCATTATGGAGGCCACACACCAACTATCCGCCTCTCCTTAAGAGAACAGGTACAGGCCATTGGCGTCGCTGGCTCTCAAACCCCGCAGGAGCAAGGCCGCATCTTGTCCCAGGGGAGAAAGCAGAGTTGTGCTATCTTGTTCTTGCTTCCAGTTTTCCAGAGTCCTGGAAAGCTTTCCCAAGTGCTCGGGGCCAGTGAGGGGCAGCGCCAGCGCCTGGCACCTTTTTCTGCTTGACCCCCGTCTCCCACTCGGCCTCTAGGCTGTGCTGTTGAAGGAAAAATGAAACAGCTTATTTAGTCTCTGTCTGCTCTCTCCATGTTGTCCAGTCGTTTGAATGTCGTTGGTTTTGGTTCTGCGTTTCCTTTGCCCTGGGGCGGAGCCTCCACCCCTCAGAGATGCTGTCTCTTGACCACAGTGATGCTCTCCTAGCTCCACAGCCAAAACGAAGTAAAAAAGGAAAGGAAAGCAAGTGCTTTGATGATCGAGGTCCCGAATGCGTCTCTTCCCTCCTCCATGGAAATCCAGAATTGGCCTTAATTCTCTGCCTTCCATTGTTCCTGAAGCCTGATATTAGCAACTGGATCTTGCTTCTCTCGACCATCCCGCCCTTTATTATATTTACCTGAAATGTAATCCTGTATGTTCCTTCTTAGCTCTCTGGAAGGAGTCTCCCACGTTCCCACTGCAGCCGTTTCTTATCACTCATGAGCATTTGGGGAAATAGGACAGGCTGGAGAGTGGGGAACAGGAAGAGGGAGACGCCTGCGGTTTGGCTGCTGTTCTGGAGGGACCCACCACAGAGGACATTTGGGGCCAGGTCTCTTAGGAGAAGAGCCATGCCAGCCCTTGCAGGTAGAAAAGCTGGGGGAGGAGGCACATTCCTCCCTAATTTGGGAGGACCCTGCGAAATCAAGCAACTCTGCATGTAGGAGGGGACAGGCTGAGGCATGGGGGAGGCGGGCAGCCGTGATTTCTACTGTGTGGTCTGGGTGAGACCCCACCGGTCACCTGCAGAGTGCCTTAGTAATAATAAATCAGACCAACGAATAGGGCCATGTTGGAGTTTAGTCTAGAGCAAAAATAAGAGACTAATGAATTGATTCATCTTTTCACTGCAACCGTATCCTTGAGTCGGTGTTTATGACTCTTCGATTCATAAATGTTAATGATAGTAAGGCCCTGTGTGAATCAACGTCTAGTCACAAAATGGACCCGGCAGAAGCCAAGGTCTTCCTGGAACTGCCTTGGAGCTCCCTGTCCCTCTGGGCCTCCACACACACTGTTCCCTCTGTTTGCACTCTCTTCCCTGCTCTCCCTCTCCTCCACGCCTTCTGCGGTTCTCAGCCCAGCCATTACTTCTAGTGGGACTTGTTATATTCTTAGACTAGAAAAGGGGTGTGTGTGTGTGTGTGTGTGTGTGTGTGTGTGTGTGTGAGATACCAGGTAGAAGTTGAAAGTGCCCTTGAAATTCCAAAAGGAAGTACAAAGAATTTGTTTGAGGCACCCATGAAATTATGTCATGGGGACTTGTGGGGTGAGCCTGAAGAACTGGGAGTGTTTGGATCAGAGGAGAAACCAAGGGACCCGCGTGAATTATCTGTGATGGAGGAGAAGGCCCATGGGCGACGAGCAGGGAGTGGAAAGCTGACTGAATGTGAAGAAAATGTTCCCTGGGTGCCAACCCATGGAAGATTGGGTACTGGGGTGCCTGGATGACAGTTGTCGTTCTCTTATTAGGAGATTATGCGGTTGCTCGGTCACTTTGGTGGCAGTGTAAACAAGATGACCCTTTTGGTGTGTGTCCTCTCCGCCTCTTTTCTCGGCAGACGTGGGGATGTGGTAGGACTTGTCATGATGGGAATGTTGTTATAGAGCTCAGCTGAATACCCAAGGTGGGTTCTTCTCAGGAGGGCGTGTGTAGTAATTCACATGTTTACTTGTGTGCACGCAGTGTGCACACGTGTGCATGCACAGATGTGTGTACATGTGTATGCCATTGATGATGAGAGGAGCCTGGGTGGCCTGGAAGCCAAGAACCCTCCGATTTGTTCATAAGAGCTTGGAAATGAAACCGATGCTCTTCCCACAAAAAGCCACCCGCATAATCCTATATTTAACGTCTCCTAGTGACTCAACGCTGTTTAGATAGTACTGCCCTATTTTCAGTGCTGGATATGAGTACACTGTGGAAGGCTGCTGGTTACCAAGGGGGTTCCCCCTTGAAGCCCCGGGTCCTGCAGGGAGCCACCCTGAGTGGATCTGACAGAGCCTGTGGCCCTGTCATCTGCTGCCAGCCCTGAGCCTGGCAGAGCACATCCTTACCTGGAGCCATTGAGGGCTCCATTCTTTCTGCCATCTGCTGCTGCAATAACATCTTTGCGTTTTCATTCAGTTTGCACGTCCACCTTAAAAATCATCTCCACCTTAAAAGAGGTTTCTGTGAAAATGGCGCCTGGCAGGAGCGCAGGGAGCCGGGGCCTTAGTTGAAGAAGCATCGCTTTGTGGATGGTTCATTGTAACCGTGGCTGGTCCAGGGGCCTTGAGTTTGCTCCGGCTCCCAGGCCTTACTCCTCATGTGCCTGTTTTCCCTTCCTCGGGGGGGAAACGCAGGGGACGGGGGTCAAGCCCTCATGAAGGCCTCGGCAGGTTCACCAGGTAGTGCAGACATGGTACACGGATAACTGTTTGTCAGGCTGAATTCTTTCAATCCCTCAGAAACCCCCACCCCCACCCCCAGGTCTGAGCATGCATCTGCAATGTTTAGTTTTGATTTTTGAAACTTGTACCCTACGAACTTTTTCTCTCCACTCTTTATTTTTTTTTTAAGATTTTTATTGGGGAATTGGGGGGATGGGAACAGCGCTGGGGAATTGGGGGAAGGGGAACAGACAAGTTGCTGTCGTTTTGTTCTTCAATCTAGTTGTGGAGAATGTTGCTTCACTGGCCCAAGTTGGCACCATCATTGCGCTCTTCTCTGGTGAGGCAGATCAGTCGCCGGCTTCTGGACGGCCGCTCACTGCGGTCTCCACTCTTTAATAACATTTTTCTGCTAATCCATGTAACACATCCCTCCTGAGGAAACTTTGGAGAGGAGAGGGAATTGTGAAGAAGCAAAGCGAAGACACAGGAAACCACAAGGAGACCCCATAATCCCACCCTCCACAGGCAAACACAGCCTCTGGTTACTGTTTCCTTCACTGCTTGTTCTATGAACTCTGCTCTTTACGTAGTTGAGATGACATGTTCAATTTTCATACGTCACCAGTAAACCTCGATAAGAATCATGTGTAATGGCTGGATAACATTGCATTAAGTGATTGAACCATTATTTATTTAGGCGTTGTCCTGTATACTTAAGGATTTAAAAAAAGATTACCAAAAAATGGCTCAATGAACATATTGTGCATAACTCTTTGTCCTCATTTATCTACTTCGCAGAGATTATTAGACTCAGGTCAAAACGTAAGGAGATTTTTGAAACTCTTCATTTATAGTTTTATTTCTAGTTTCTATTATAAAATTCTTCCTGCTTTCCATGAAGTGGGTTATTATTCATATTGTATCTAACCACCTTATTTCAATTCTTGTGTTTTTTTAAACTAACTATTTTAATTCTGAGAGCAGGACATACTTATTGCACAGGATTCAGAAATATAGATAACCAAAATAAAAAGATAAAAGTCAGCCATATTCCCCCACATATACATAAAATATTGCTACGATATTAGTGCGTACCTTTCCAGATATTTTCTAGTGATTTGTGATGGACTTAAACAAATTAAAAAGTTTCAGCAAAGGAGGTTGATTTGGGTGAATGTTTTAGTCTAAGTTTGCTATATTTTTGTCCGATAGGGAGTATGGTTTCCCAGGCTGTGTTAGGTTTTTTGGCTTTCACTGTGTAGAGTAGTTCATAGAGACCTAAATCCATAGGCGTCTGCAGTTGTAACACCAGCGCCTAGAATCAGACCAGCTAGGTATCCAGAGAAGATGTCTCCAGCCTCTGTCTCCCCACATCCCTGACCTCTGAACCACACATACAGGAAGCAGACTCAGAGAAGCCTAGCTGTAGACAAAAGACCTGAAATGAGACCAGAGCTGCAGCCCCAGAAACTGTTTGCAGTTCAAGCACACACAAGAAAATCATCTACTACAACAAAGGAAACAGCACTCATTGGAGAAAAGTAACGGAATCCAGAAACTCTGCAGCTTAACATTCCTAATGCCTGGAATACAGCCCAGCATTCCCTAATATATGAGGAACGAAGACACGATCTATGAAATCCAACTCCACGACGAACCAAATGTTGAAACTACCAGACGAGGGGTTTCAAATGACCATGCAAACTATGCACGATGGGAAAAAAGGCAAACCATGTTTTTAATGAATGAAATCTTAGCAGGAAAAACTAGAAGTCTCAGTAGAGAAACAAAAACAATAAGAAAGAGCCAAATGGAAATTCTTGAAATAAAAAATACAATTTCTGAAAATCCTGGTATATAATAAGTGTTTTGTAAATGGAAATAGATATTATGATGTCAGCACAAGGGTAACGCATTTTGTGCTTATGTTATTACACTTTTACTAATGAACTAGAAGCAGACAGGGCGATTATATTCATCTTTGTCATTTTCTAAACCTTGTTCTCTTTAGCCTTGAGGGGAAAAAAGTTCTGGAATGTAAGTAGTCAGGTAAGAACGTTGAGAGAGCTGGGGAACTCCTCTCTCTTCCGTGTCGCCTCTGTGCTTTTTGTGCACCCTCAGTGTTCTTGCCGTAGAGTAAATTCCAGTTCGTCTTCTTATTTGTCTCTCTCCTCTGACGGGCCCGAATAATAAGAGGTCAGCTTCTAGGTCTTCCTTATCTCTTTCCCTAATAGAAGTTGAATGAGTCATGTGCTCAGTGAATGAATAAAGCTTCTGGGCCCCTTAGTCCCTATTGTTGTCCCCCAGCCTTTTTCTCGTAATGGTCATGTCTTTATTGCAAATGGTTTAGGGTGATTTCCAAGAAATTGCATTAGCTTCTGAGTCAATATTATTTACCAGGTATACAGGAAGAATGTTTGCCATGTTTTCTTTATAACCAGGCTTTCCTTCTGTATACCTTATTTAATCACTGTAAAAATGAAGTGCCCGTCACGACAAATAGACCTGCCCCCCTCCCCCCACCCCTGCATCCCTGTGCTGTGTCTTCTATCGTGTTCGCAGCTTCAATTCCTTTATTAGTCCGTCTGGGCAGGTTTTATGATGTCCATCCCGAAAATATTCCCCTTTCAAACGGTACCATAAAAGTGTGTCTAACTGATCACTTTGACCAAGTGGTTATTGCATTTTTAAAATCTCGCTTTCATGCATTATACCCTTTTGACATTTTCTGTAGCGCTTTGAAGGAAGAAAAAAAAAAAGAATAGCAGACATATGAGCCCGCCTTTCTGGATCACCAAGCCTCGGGGAGAAGGAACACCTAGGAACTTTTCGTCTCCTTCCTCTCCTGTGTCAGGGCCTCTCCTGGGTGCTGAACATCCTTCATTGAATCTGCACAACTAGCTTGTGAAATAGATGCTTTGCCCCTTATCTTTACCTGAAAATATTGAGGTTAGATAACCTGCCCAGAGTCCCACAGACAGTGAGGATTCCCCGATCACCGTGTCTCACGCCTGAGCCGCTGTTGTTGGGCACGAAACCACGCGGCGTCTCTCTGACACGAGAGGCTGGGAGAACTCAGGAAGGGAACTGAGGAGTGGCGGCAGTGCAAGAGTGAACTCCCTGTGTCATAGTCATCATTTTTAACCTTGTCCCACCGCGAAACCAGGTGAGGGACCTCGTATTGTATACAGCCCCCCTTGTGGCCTGAGAGCCGCTACTGCCTCTGTCTATCTCACTGTCGAGGGCGAAGTGGCATGCCAGTGAAGAGCTATGGGATTGCTATGGGCATGCACCCTACAGTATGTGCCACTGCCTAAAACACACCAGGGCGCAAGATCCACGCCCCCGTTCAACTGCCTAGAGGGCGACACGCCCGTCTTCACTGCGCTGCGCCGATTGCCGCACGAGCCGCCAGGGGGCAGCATCTGCACGTAGTGGGCCGCTTGCTGGCACGCGGGGCGTGGGCGTGCTCTCATCACAGCTCCCTCAAGCCTGTAACTCTTCACCTCTATCTTCCAAGCCTCACGACCCAGTCTTAACCGGGCAAAGTGAATGCAAACCTTTTTTTTCTTCTTTTTTTTTTTTTGAGGAGGAGGAGGGCAGTGAGAAGAAGGAACTATAGCTTCATGTATTAGCATACTCATTAAAATACTTGGTACTTTATAT
The DNA here is from genome assembly GCF_001890085.2 of Hipposideros armiger. Taxonomy (NCBI): domain Eukaryota; kingdom Metazoa; phylum Chordata; class Mammalia; order Chiroptera; family Hipposideridae; genus Hipposideros; species Hipposideros armiger. The sequence continues at coordinate 813,835 of NW_017731594.1, forward strand.
GAAGGGCTGTGTTGTGTGTATTTAGAATTCTCTCTCTTACTGAGAATACCCATTTCCTATGCCAGGGCTGCAGTGCTCAATGTATATCGCAACCACAAATTAATCCTTATTTTCCTAAAGAAACAAAACACCTCAGTGATTGGCAAGCATGGGCCACGCGCGGGACAGCAAGCGCTTTCTGTAAGACCCGCTGTCCAAAGTGCTGACGTTAGAGTCAGCCGACCTGCTTTTAAGCCCTAGTTTAGACACTTAATTAGCTGTGGGACCTTGGGCAAGTGCCTTAACCTCTCTGAACAGCACATACTTATCTGTAACATGAGGATTATAATACATTCCTGTTTTCTTTCATTCAAATATTTTTTGAGATTTTTTTTTTTACACAGGTAGAACATGGTATTATGCCTGGGTATAATGGTTTTTTTTTTTTTTAATATATCTCCCAGTTCAGTTTCATATAAGTTGGCCTATTGTTTCTGTAACTAAGTTTGTATTTCTGTCAAAAGCCCTGGCTAATGCTGGGAGATTCAAAGGTAAGAAAATCTGGGGCACACAATCGCGCCCCCTCAGGTAGTGCCAGATTGTTGAAGCTGTGAAGAGTGACTGGGGAGTCACCCACAAGGGCAGCAGCCTGTGGGACACCTGCCCCAAGGGGTGAGGGGGGGTCCTGGTTCTCCGCAGCTTGGCCCGGGTGTGGGAGGAGTAGGGGGCTATGTGTCTGTCGGTCCTGAGCGGGAGTTCTTAGGACCAGGAATTGGCCCTTGTGTAGGGAGCCCCTCGGTGGCCACTGGGCATGTTTATACTTTGCCATCTGACAGGTTGTGCCTGTCGCTTGTTGCTGTTTTCCGTTTGGGCAAGTGTGGCCCCTGGAAGATGGGGATTCTGGAGACATCACCGGGTCTCTTATTATTTTTGTTTTTATCAACTTGAAATTCAGATAACATAAAATTAACCATTTTAAAGTAAAGAATTCATTTAGCACATTCAAAAAGTTGGGCAACCTCCCCCTCCCCTATCTAAATAGTTCCAAAACCAAAAATGATTGTATTTTTAAGCCTTCATTTTGATAGAATTTTGAACTTAGAGAAAAGTTATCAGAATAGTACAAGGAACACTTGTATAAGCTTTAGCCAGATGCACATGTAATTGCCCCATTTGCTCACTGCTGTGCTCTCCCTTTATGTATATTGTATGTTAAACATAATATATACTATATGCATTATGTATAATATATACATGTAAAAAATGTACAGGCAGAGGGTGCCAACAATGTATATGCAATTTAAGAAAGGAAAAAACTATTAAAACTGTAATACACAATATATACCAATAACAAAAGATGAATACAAGTCACGTTTCACTTTTGCAATTACAAGAGGTGCTCAAGTGGTTACCATCAGCATAATTCTAATACACCTTTTTCCTTTCTTAAAATGTGTATACAGTTTTTTGGCACCCTCAGTAGTGGAATGTTGTAATGTTAGCATCTTACATGATCACAGTATGTTTATCAAAACTAAAAACTAACATTGTCACGATACTGTTAACTGCAGAGTGTGTTAGGATTTTACTGGTTTTTATACCAATGGCCTTTTTCTTTTCCAGGAACTCAGGCTGCATTTAGTTGAGAGATTTCATGTCTCTTCCAACCTGTGATAGATACTGTTTCAGTCTTTCCTTGTTTATAATGACCTTGACATTTTGTACTGAGGTGTAGTCAGGTTTTTTACAGAATATTCCTCAATTTGGTTTTGTCTGATATTTTCTCATCATTAGACTGGGGTTATACTTTTTTGGAAAGTATGACAGAGATGCCGTACCATTCTCATCACATCATAGTGGGGTTAAGCATTATCTTTGTTGACTTTTTAAATTTTCTTATTTTCTTCTGCTGTTTTGCTGTTTTAAATACCCCTTTCAGGTAGTAAAACCACTTTTCAAAATGGGATGTGTGCTGTGGATCAGTCACTGGGTTGTTCATGTCCAGTCCTTAGGTCCCCTTTATGGTTTTCGTACGACATTGAGTATCTCTGTGAAGGAATATCAAATCAGAGCGTCCCTTCCTGGTTCTCAAACACTTTCAAACTTTTGCCACTACCTTTGCACCACTTTGCAAAGTGTGCCGAGGGTCCTGGACAAAACATACCGAAACTTGAGGTTTCTTTTAAGGTTATTTTTGACTGGAACTCATACATTGGAACAAATCCTGCAAGAGAAATGTAAGTGGTTAGGTGAGTTCTGCGGCACCCAACTCCCCACTTGAAGCCTAACCTTGACTCCCTAAGTTTCAGAGAGGGGGGTTATTGGCTCCAAAAAATCTGTGATTATTTCAGAAAGCTGATTTTAATCCTAATATAAACCTCCCATTCAAATATAGGGAATAGCACAAATGTGAATTTTATCTCATCTCCCTTTACTCCTAAACTTTTAGGCCCTAGAAATATTAAATGTAGACAGCAAGCCCAAATGAGGAAAGTCCTGAGTAACCCACAAGCCACCATCGATGTGTGACCACCAGCAGCTAAAATTGTCATTCTCAAGCTGTCTTGAATTAGTGGCACACTTTAAAGTTTTTCTTTTATATACTGAGATGTAATTGATACATTGCATTATATTAGTTTTGAGGGCATGACATCATGGCTTGATATTTGTATACATTGTGTAGAAGTCTTTCTAGTAATGCCCCCTTGAACATAGATTGACAGAAATAAAATAAACCACATCGCCAAAGGAAACAAATACATAACTTTTTTTAATAAAGTTAACCTTTAGAAGGAAGGTCACCTTTGTTTACTTCCTAAGAGTTAATTCTAATTATGGTTCCCAGAACACTTTCTAAACTATTGTGGGATACCCTGAATATCACAAGTTACCTATACTTCCATTTGAGGGAATAAAAAAAAAAGAGGAAATGTAATTTTCTTCAGCTTCGCAGAACGATGGAAGCAAGCAGTATGTCTGTGCCACTTGTCTGCACGTTCTTATGCAGATGATGTATTTAATTGCTGAGATTTCCTGCTTGATGTGTGAATGTGTTTGGCAACCACTGCCACAGAGTTGAGTATCATGAGCTTTCACAAACCACATATGTTCGGAAGGTTTGCTGATAGGGTCGAGAAAAGAAAATCTCAGATCTGCTGCAGCCGACAAGTCTTCCGCTAGAACATGCTATGTTTAGAGTACTGATTATTGAAGATTCTAATACAAAAGGTGATCTTTTATAATTCCTTGAAGCTCTTAATTTCAACCCCACTGAGATCTGTCCCCTCCACCTTCTGTCTAGTTTTGAACATGTAATGTCTGTTTCTGAGTGGCTCTCTTCCCCACTGGAATATACATCTACACGCCTTCCGTCGACTTTTTGATGGCTACGCCATTTCCATACTTTGCCATTGAGCTCATACTCCTTATTGGTCAATGTCAGTATTGTCTGACGTAGATTGTATATTCTTCTAAAAGCTGTGAACGTTTTTTTTCTACTTTTCAGTCTTTCATTTTTCTTTCAATTTTTGTTTATTGCCCAAACATCATCATAACAGTAATAAGGAAACAAAAGAAAAATCAGTTCTATGTTCTCATTATAATGAACCAGCTATTTTTGTTCTCCGTTCTTTCTACTTTTTGATCATACATGTAAATATTCACATAGCTGTAACACTAAAGGGCAGATTATTCTCTGTTTTACTTGAGGGGTTATGGGCATTTTTTTTCACATTGTTACATCACCATCATCCTAATGACTGTTTATTTCATTGAGTTGAGGCACTGTCATATATTTAGATATTTTAAATTGTGGGACATTCAGTGTTACAGTATTTTTCTACTTATAAACAGTAACCTTTTGTGCATCTTTGTTCTTATAGCTTTCTCTTGCCTTTTGAATGATTTCACTGGGATAGGTCACTGAGCAAAGTGCTTGAAGATTTTCATGGTTCTTAGGCTCTATGCTGTGTTTTGTTTGTTTGTTTTTAGCACAGTGTCATTTTTTTAAGAACACCTTTAGTCAAGGTCTTGAGATAAGGCAATGATAAGGAAGCTTATGTTGGACATGGTCTCCTTTTTTTTTAAATTAAAGTTTATTGGGGTGACAATTGTTAGTAAAGTTACATAGGTTTCTAGGGTATAATTCTGTAATACATCATCAATATATCACATTGTGTGCTCACTACCCAGAGTCAGTTCTTCCATCACCATGTATTTGATCCCTTTACCCTCATCTACCACCCCCTCCCCCCTTACCCTCTGGTAACCACTAAACTATCGTCTGGGACACACTCTTCTTATGTGACATTATTGTTGGGTCCTGAAGATGTTCTTTTAGGAAATGATGGTAAAAGTAAAGCAGCCCCTGAGTCTTGGCAAGCTTGTTGAATCATTGAAATTTATTTGTTGAGCCCCCTGTCATCTATATGGAAATTATTTCTTGTAACTAACAACGTTAACATCCTCAGCAACATCAAAGCTATTTTAAACCCTGTCTTGCTCTCCTGTATGCCATGAAAGTTTTCTGTCTACCCCAAATATCAATCTGCTGTGGAAAATTATTTACAAGTGTAACAGTGTAACTTGCAATTAAAGGTACATTCTTCTCCACAGAGAATAGAGACAGACACTGTCCATGGGCCATTTGTTGGGTTTTGAGTTGGGCATGGGGGACAGTGAAAGTGGTGTACCTGCGTGGTTACGAGACATGTTTGAAGGAGATCCCTGATGTAAATACAGTCTTCTTTCTCAACATCTGTGTGGTTTCAGCTGTCCTAAGGGGAGAATTTACCCTGTTTTCCCAGAGCAAAAATGGCTCTCTGTAGCTCAAGAATGCCTCTGTGATGGGTTACCATTGTTAGCCCATTCTAATGGGACACTTGGAAAGTTTGCAGAACAAAATGTAAATACTCATTTGTATTGGGTGAGGCGATGATAATTGGTGACAACTTGTTCTGAAGCTCATCTTCAACATTTGGAAGTGATACACATTTTACTAATGGGCTCGTCTCAAAAACGACCCAACCTGTTGTTTTTTACTCTCTCTTTGCCCTTTTCTCCTTATTTTCCCTCTTCATCTTTGTCTCTTCTGATGTTTTAAAGGCTGATTTTCTCCACCTTCCTCCCCCTCTTCCCCCTTCCAGTCCCTCTTTTTTTTTCTGCACTGCTCTTCTCACCCCTCCCCCCACTTCATCTTTAGAACCCCTTTCCTCTTGGTTTCTGCCATTCTGCCTTTTTTTTTCCCTTTAGGAAAATAGGCTTTCCATTTTGAATGTGCTCAAATGTCATTTCATAGTGAAAAACTGCAGGGTTCAGGGGCTGTGTTTGTGACTTACTGATAAAAAGAGGCACAGAAGCTCACGCTCATGGGAGTGATTTAAGGGTGACGGCTCAGTGTCTCCGGTGGACGCCATTATGTTGTGGGACAGCTGGATTCCATTTTAGTCTGATTTTGACCTCTCCTTCCCATGTAATTAACAGGATGTCAGCCACAGATCATAAAGTGAGTGCAGTTCAATGAATACTATCACGTACTGGTGCCTGGAGTTTGTCTGACCCTGGGGACCGAGTGGGCCTGGGGTATGCCTGGATGTCTAGCCAGAGGTGACATTTAAACTCGATTGCCTGATGCTGGGTTATGAGAGCTCTGACATGTGTCCCCAGACAGCTGCTCAATACAGATGGCTGATGAGCTCGGAAGCTTCAGGCTGACGTGTCCAGGAGCCCAGGGGCAAACTGACCCTTTTCTCTCTAGGCACAGCATCTGTGTTGGCTGTTTAGAGAAAAAGCAGAAGACATTTTAATTCATTTTCCAGCCAAAGCTTGCAGGGCTCAATGTTGGGCAATTACACTAGACTTCTACCTAGATTTCTCCAGACCCCGAAGACCTTGAACAGAGATTCACATAGTGAAGTGAATTCAGTCCTTTTTATGGCTTTCGTATTATATGTTGATTAACAGACAAAGAGCTAATGGACAGGCATATTCATTAAAAAAAAGAAGTGGAGACAGTATTAAGCATGGAATGGATGACACTGATTTGCTTGAGATGCATAAAATAAGTGAAGGCAGAATGGGGAGGGTACAAGACAGCAGATGTAACACTCCCCTCCCCCCATCACATTTTCATTTACTAATTAAGGAATTCAGCAAGGTGGTGTGGGTAGATTCAGGGGCTGAGTGTAAAAGTCTTTCAATAATCACTGTTCAGGACACACACCAGATAAGTTTTGTTTCACCAGAAGATGGGCAGACATGGCCATGTCGTCAGTGAGTAATTCTTGGCGTCCCTGGAGCCTGGGGAAGGTACCACTATTGGGGCTTATCTTTGTCTGAGCTCAGGAAAGCCAACCGATCAGGTGCTGTCTGTATTGTGCATTTGGGTTTAGGGTGATAGTTCTGAGAAGAGCCCGAAGGAGAGAGAGAGAGAGAGCCCCTTTAGTAGGAAAACATTTCTTTTCTCTCAGTAAGTTTTGAGTTTAACAAGCTGGCATTAATGAAGGCATGCCCCTTGGGTTTATGTGTAGAGCCTACCTGTGGAAAGATGCCATCGTGGGAAGTGGGGAGAAGGTCAGACAGGATTGGCAACCTGGGCTGTTCTGAACCCCCTTTCAAATCACTGATTTTTTAAAAAAGCTTTCTTTCTAGTTTAATTTATATCAAAGCAACACAGTATCTTTTCAGAAAAAAATATCAAACAGTAAAGAATAATTTATGATGAAAAGAAATGATCTCCTACCTACCCCCAACCCCTCTCCCATGAAACAGCCTGTTAACTGATTTTTAATTCTTATACTTGTAATCTTCAAAACACTAAATAACATGAATATGAGATTTCTGATGAATCAAATTTTATGTTTAGCCTGTTGGTTCCAGAAATGTAAAATGGGGATTTAATTAACTTAAAATGGGTCACAGATTGGTTGAGATGGCTAGTGGAGCTCATACCAGAACATGGATAATACAAACCATGTGGACGAAACCAAAGATCATGGCGGCGCCTTGGTTGACTCGTTGGATGTCAACAGGGATGCACATGACCAAAGATCAGGAGATACTGAAGAGGACAGAGGTTAACCATACACAGAAGCCTCCTTGCCCCCAAATCTCCAGCCCCACAGAACTCCCCCAGATATGACCTGCCCTCCCATGAAAAGTGGATGGGAACGAAGGGATTAAATCTGACTTTCTATAGAGAGTTTAAATATAAAATGACCAAGTTTGCTTGAAATTGACCATAATTAAGTTTTCTGCCAGCTTGTGGCATAAGGTCTTTTAGTTGTAGAAAATAAAGTTAATCCTTTTTATGTCCAAGAATGTGGCTTGAGAAAATGGAACCTGCTATATAAGAAATTGAAGGATATTATTTAAAGTGATAAAAGATAAACAAGCAAAGCAATAAAAATGATGATACATGAAATATTATAAGGAGGAAGAGGTGGGAGAGAGAGGGTGGTCCATTCAATGGTTTAATCCTTCACTCTGAAACATCAGCCTGGGCTAGGAGCTGTTTGAGTTTTTGCAATTTAGCTTCACTGTTTCCTTTGAGATGCATTCTCTGATAATTGGCCTCATGTAAAATCAAAGGCAGATTTGAAATAACATGTTCAAAAGCCAATTAGAGGGATTTTTTAATCCTCCATTCCACCGTTTCCTTCCATCAGAGGGTACTATCGTGGCTTGGCCTCTACGCCCTCAGTGGACCCTTTTCTTGACTCCTCAGGTGGGGACATGGGGCTTACAGGTGGGGTACATGAAGAGGTGGCCACCATCCCATGAGCCTGTGCGGGCCCGGTCTGAGAACAGGGGGATGTTACTGAAGCCACTAGATCTCACTTCTAAAAGGGTATCACTAGAGTTAAATGAGCTTGCCGTAAATTCTGGACAGTTATAGATGATGTAATTCTTCGACACATTTTATCAGGCAGATTACATTAAGATACAGGCACTGCTCTTTCACATTTCATCAGAGAGGAAAGTCAAGTCTTGTGAAAGCCGCTTACTACAACAGAAGGTGGTTGTGCGTGTGCCCACTGAGTTTTCTCATTGTTTCAGGATCCGTGTTCCCTGCTGCCCTCTGCTCCTTGTACAGTAGACGACCCAGTCTGCTAGGAGCTTGTTGAGATGAGTAAGAGCCCTCTGCCAATTGTGGGAAATTCGGGCTCAATGGAAAAAGTCAATGCTGTATCACGTATGGGTGCTTACGTGCATACATGGAACCTATTCATTTAGCTCCATCATTGTAACTACGATGACACTTTACCTTCTCAGCACAGTATTTACATCCAGTGACTGGATGGTAATTGAGTAGTTGACTTGAGTTCCATTTCTGGTCTTGCTGGTGATGTGCCCTCCATCTAATATGAGTGATTTGGCCGCTGTACACGCTAATATTCTAATCAAGGCTGTTAGTACCTCCTGATAGTGGACTAGATCGTCAGTATATTCAATTGTCACCCAAATTGTACTTTTTCTTAACTTGGCTGATGAAGTCTGAAAGGACATGGAGAATAATAAACCAGTTTTGATGTTGTGGTGTTTTGGCTAGGGGCGTGGCGAGGAAATGAAATGAGGAATGTGTCCAAATGTCTCACTCAGCCTCTCCTATGGTAAAAGAAATGCTGAGAAAACATTTCCTAGGTATTGAGAGTAAATTTCTTTTCTGAAATATTCTAAGTGGCTCAGAAAAGGATTTCAGTATGAAAGACTTTTTTTTTTTTAACTGAAAATATAGACAATTCTCCCTCCACCCTCAATCCTTTCCAGAATTTTAAAGGAGAGGAGAAATAGAAATGAAGTTGACAAGAGAAGCCATCTAAAATTAAAACACCCCATATGGAATTGATTTTTCTTCTCTTCTAAATGTTGTACTCACTCTAAATCCTAGAAACCCAGCTCCCTCTTCAAGGGTTTTCTTACATAATGGTCACCGGAGACTCCTTTAATGCCTAGCTTCTATCATTGTTCAACGATTTGTATCTTCTAAATGGTGAAAATGTGTTCTTCTAAATGACAAGTTTTATTTTAAGAATATCTTTACTTAAATATTGACTAGATAATAGTGCAAGTTCAAAAGATACAACAGGAAAAAAAATGGTGAAAATTGTTCCTTTCACCTCTTTTATCTTCTCCAGAGGTAATTACTGTTCCCAATTTCTTTATTTTTAGTCCTTGGCTTTGAATCCAATTTTGTTTAGGAGCTGATGGGATATAAGTAGCTGTTTATGAAAGATGTGCTTTATTGGTTTCTATCAATTTAAAATGTATTAGAAGAGAAAGTAAGGCCTAGTTATAGTGATAAACTAATGGATTACTTTTAACTAATAATGTAAGTTTACCTAGAAATTTCCCAGGTAAACTTCCTGCTGCTGTATTATATTCCCATATTTCATTGTCCAAGATGTCACTGATTGGTAGACACCCATTTTATGTACAGCTAATAAAGGGAAAAAAAAACTAGCCAGTTAAACTAATATGTCCTACTATTTAAGTATATTTATTAGAAGAGCTCTGCTAGACTTAATGATACATAGATACTAATCCTTTAACATTCTTGTAAACACATAGAAAGAAAACACCAGGGAAGTACATTAGGTACATTTCATTCCTGAAGCTTCTACCCACAGAGCCCCTCTTCTAAATCACCTTCACCGCAACTCGTCATCGTCTGTGTTTTACCACCCCGTTTACCCTACATGTCTTCAAGAGCACTGGAGGTATAGTCTAAAAATAATCTGAAAAAGAACTAAAAGCCATTAGTGCTGTGCTTTTAAGCTAACCTACTTCTGCGGTTTTGTAGAGTCAACACACTTACTAATTAATAATTTCAGGTAAAGTTAACACACTTTTTAAATTAATTAACTAATTAATTAATAGTTTCAGGTAGAGCTAACACACTTCTGGCAACCGCTGGGCTGGGAATACAGTGGAGCAGGCCTGGCTTGCCCCCACTCTCCCTCACACCACACCCCCAAAACCATTTGGCACTTGGAGTTAGAAACTGCTCCAGTATTGTCTCCGAGTTTTTATTCCAGACCCCGATACCCACTCTGTGAGTGTGATGCTGAAGATTTAATATTCACGTATGCCCAGGCAAAGAAAGTTGTTTTGTGACTGCTGTCCAGTTGCGAACAATGGAAAGAGGCCATTGATTGTGAAGTTCTATCCAAATTTAGAACTTTTAAAATATGAAAAAAAAGTGCGTCTTAGAATAATGAAAGATGCTAATATTAATTCTGGATCTTATGAATTTAAGATAGCATTTCTAGAATGTTTCACCTTTCAGATGAGAATTCTCTCTCGATTGTAGACTTGTGCAGTGCTCACAAGTCAAAATCATAAGCGTTGACACTAAGCTTTGAGATTTTGAAATGTCTTAGCTTCTCAAGTGTGAACCTCCCTGTCTTTAGTGTGCTCACAAATATTGGCACACATTTCTCTTTCAAGACATCTGAAGTGAGTCAGCTTGAATATTTAAGTAAATATTCAAAATCTTTTTGTTTTTTTTCCCTGAAGACTCAGCTGTTTGGTTTACTTGAAGAAATCCAAAAGTAAGATTTAAGGATGGTCTTCTATAATTGAAAACGGAAAAAATAACCCCCCAAAATCTGTACTTGCAAGCCAGCCTATCTCAAGTTGTAACTATGTTTTTCCCTTTCTTTGAAAAGAGTAGTATTATTGTCAAATGGACTAAGAAAAATTATTCAAAATGTGGAGCAAATAAAGCAAAAAAAGAGTGACACATCCTTCCAGTGTCATACTGAAACAGTGAAAAAATATCTGACCGAAGCTTATTTAATTCTTCAAGAATTAGACTATGTTTGACTTGGTTGTTTCCTGCTTTTAGAGCCTAGACATTGGGAAGTGATATGCTAACATGTGGATTTTTAGCTGGTAGGCCTGTCCAGTAGGAAAGCTTACCCCAAACTTTGCAGTGCTCTGTAGGACGTTAACCAGCTGGGTTAAGTATCTCAGGGATTTTATACTAAATTCTTTCTGTACGTGCTCAAATGCTGTTTGAACCAGCTTTACCATCCTGCTGGCTTCTTCATTACTGACTTGAATAACCTCTGACACATGTTTGTTCTATAGAGTTCTGTTTCTTTATGAGTCATGTTTTTAAACTTTTTGAAAATTTTACTTTGTCAAGATTGAAATCTCTCAAGCGAAACAGAATTGTTCCCAGTCATTATGATACGTATTTGTAGATGGACAAGTGTGCTTGGGAGTAATTCATAGTAACCTGAGAACATGATAACACACGTGTACCAGGTTTAAAAGGAGATTGCTGAGGCTCTACATGCGTCAGCCTTTATCCAGTGATTCCAAGGTGATGAGCAAATGATTCTACTCATGTGGATGAAAACTTTCAGGAGTTGGAACTGGGTTTGTCTGAGGAATTGTGGGATTCCTGGCAGAGGTGGGATTGTGTACAGAATCACGAGAGCCATCTCAAGAGAACAGGCTGGGGGCACAGGCTGGGCACAGATGTTTGTGTTTCCTCCTTCAGTGCCAGGAGTGGGGTTTTCTAAGCTTTTAACCGTGTGTGTAGTGGTTCCCTGGAGTTATCACCCTTGTCCATCAGGGAATATCAGATGTTAAGTTTACTTAGTTCAGGTTACCTTCCCCTCCCCAATTATCTTCTCAATATCTCTCTCCTCCCATCAGTCCCATTTCACTCCCTCTCCTTTTCTTCTCTGTCTCTCTGTCCATTAAGAAATTCCCCCTGACTTGGAATGGTGTGGAAGATGACATCAATTTTAACTGAGATATATATCTATTTGATTACTTCATGGCTTTCTATAATGCCTTACAGGCAGCCTTCACAGTCAGTGCCGAGCAGTGAAACACACACAACTCAGTGAAGAAGAATTTTCTATGTATTTCAACATTACGTTGATCACCGTATCTAGTGTACCTAAGCCATTTGCCTGAGATGGTAATTAAAGTATTTCGTATTTGAAGTGGTTTAAGTTCACTGATTTTGAACTGACAGTCTATTCAAAGTACAGTGGTACATTAGTTTATGTAACTCAGTACCTGGAAGTGAGGTAAAATGTTGCTAACTGTATAAATGAGTGAAAAATGAGAAATGCTATTCAATCATCTTTGCCAGAAGTCCTTATAAATAGGACAAGTTACTATCTGGGTGGGAGACTGAAATTTCCCATGCTTGAATGCAGGAAGATAGAGAAGGTAGAATATCCCCCAGGATCTTTGGGGGACTTTTGGTTCTTTAATTTGCTGTGTGTGATCCTGGGATGGGGAGACAGTTCAGGAAGGAGGCAGCCCCTTTGGCACAATGCTGGTGAGATCCGGAGTAAGTGTGGGCTGAGAGGAGTCTAGAGTACAGGATCCACGTGGCTAGAGAGAAAGCCAGACTTCACATGGATGACATCTGGAGTCTAAGAATTCAAGGTCAGTTGATGTCCTGAAGGGGAGTCAGGCCTGGGATAAGGACCAGGGTTTTGGCACCGGGAACCTTTGGCAGAGTATACTGGGGGACACTGATGCCACTCTAGATGGAAAGGGAATCACCAACAGCTGCCATTCCCCAGGCTTACATGGTGCCGGGCTCTGTTGAAAGTGCTGTCTATACATCTTCCCATCTGACCTTCACAGTAGGCCAATGAGACAGGCAATACCCACAAAGTGTTGTAGGTGAAGAATTGGGTCCTCGAAAAGTGACAGGTCTTTTCTAAGAGCATCCATTCATATTGAAGATTGCACTGGACCCCAGTTGGACTCTCCAAGCCTGGGCTACCCACCGCCATGCTGTGGCCCCTGCATGTCCGTGTTTTCCCTCCGTGGTTAGCCAGGCACTTCCTGATGTGGTCCTTGTCAGGCTGGAGAGACCAGCATCTTTCAAGGTCTTTCCTGCCCATGAAGTCAGTTGGCATGGAGTGTCTGGAGGCTATTTACAGGCTTGTGAGTGTGGTGGGCACAGGACCCTGTAGACATTCTCCAGGCAGCACACTCCCGGGGTGGGCTTCTCTAAGGCCTCTTGTGGGTCAGCTGTGCTTCCTTTGAGGTGCTCCTTGATTTTTCCCTTCCCACCCTCTGTGCACAGGACCACTGAGGGAGGTCCTGGCTCTGTCAGCTTTACAGATGAGGAGCAAGAGCTCTGTGAATGAGCGGGCCCGTCCTGCCCCCTCTGCCTGTTGTTTGACATGTGAGAAGTCAGCTAAACTCCTTCCCATCAGGGCGCCGACGATAAAAAAAATGATGCTTGACTAGAAAATGGGGACAGGAGACGAGAGAACATGCTCTTCTGTGGACAAAGGAGGATTTTATATAAATATGTTCAGAATGGTGTTACAAAGGCTGACCGTATATGACCTGAGTCTGTTCAAGAAAGATTCATTTGTGGAGGATTGAAAGGTTCCTATTAATATTCCGTATCTAAGAGAAGCAGAGGTGTCTCGTGAATTTCACGAGAGGTAATGTGAAAACCGATCTCCAAGGGTCTTCTTTAATATTTGGCTTCCTCCTCCGTTGTTGAGAATGCATTTCAGCTCTCCTTTATTTGCTGGCATGCAGCACAGGAGAGGTAAGCATCATCAGTATGAAAGTAAAATCAAGTAAGCAGCCATTTGCATTTCTGGCAACAGTGCTTTTGGCCTTACACTGTATTATTGCATAACGTTTAAGGTACAAAGTCCCGATGTTATTACACCTACTTTAGTTGGCTGTGGTCAAATAGAATTAAGAAAATGTAGGCTTTCCAAATTTAACTTTTCATTCCTACTTTAGTTGGCTGTGGTCAAATAAAATTAATAAGATGTAGACTTTCTAAATTTAACTTTTCATTATGTAATATTTTGATTAGAGAAAAATAACAGAATATAAAAGACATTCAGGTATGCACCCACCACTCAGATTTAACAGATACTAATATTTTGCTTGATTTTCTTCAAACATCCTCATTTTGGGAGGAGGGACTATTGAGAAAATAGGATGTTAGAGACTCAGTTGATGGTCAACCCTCTCCCAGTCTGCACCCTTTCCATCTCCCCTTTGTCCTATCGTGGTGCAGATATAATTTCCTTGCATGTTTTGTACTTTGAAAAAATGGTCATGGAAATGTTGAAAGACATTTTCTTCACCATTTAGTTTATGTTCACATTATCAGTGTAAAGCCATAGGTATAGTTTTAAAGTTATTTTTCTGAGAGGTACAGTTATCAAGGTACCCAGTTGCTAATTAGAGGCGGTGGAAGTTAGTAAAATAACTACCAAACAATAAGTTAGGCTTGAAGAAGTTACTTCCAGCTTCTCTTGCCTGCCCTCAGGGACCTGCCCTCCACCCTCTCCGAGAGCAGCCTGCAGACCCTTCCGTGCCTGTGTGCGGGGGGCCTTCAGGACAAAGTCCTTAGAACACAGGAGGTTCACAGGAGCAAGGAGCTTCATTTTTTTCCTTTAATGCCGTAGTTTTCAATTCCATTTAATCTGTGTGTTAAGGTTAGGAGCATTCACATGCTATTTGCTTAACATTTCCAATAGTTCCATCCTCTCGTGGGGTGTATCGCTTCTCTGATTGGCAATGGTCTCCAATCCTTATTTTTCTGATCCTGAGTCTCAGGCCTGAGAAAGTCACAGTTGCTCTATTGCAGATGAGCAGATTTCTGTGAGCAAAACCAAAGCCAACCAGAGGTCACCTCCATGTCTGCTGACCCTGATGAGTGACACTCATTGAGAGCGGGAGAGAACTTCTCCTTGGCGTTTGCTGATTTTACAGTGGAAGATGTGTCACAAGATGAGTTCAATTTCAGTATTGATTCTCAAACCAAAACAAGGGCACTCCCTCTGGTCTTTTTATCCTCAGCACCAGCTGATTCCTTTTGGAATTTCTTCTATTACACTCTCTAGAATCTCCTTTCAAAAACTCTCAAGATCCCCCCGGGGGTGATTGCATCTATTGAGTTGTCAGAAAAGTCATGAGTATTTTTTCTATTTTTTTCATTGCAAAAATGTGTCATGACTTTTCCGACAACCCAATGTTTAGCTCCACTGTTATTGGGTTGAACCATGTGAAATTCCATTTCTGTAGCAGAAAAACATGGTGGTATATTGGTAGTTTCAATGATCCAACCCAGCATGTTTGGGGAGCTCTGATCATTTACAGGTCAGAGGGCTTTGGAGCTGGAAGGTCCCAGCAAGGTTACAGTGTCTTCCAGCTGCCAACATTTATAGGCCATCACCTTGGGGCTGGCCCAGGACTGCCTTGTCACTGTCAAGTGACTCACCCAGATTGAAGCTGTGATCATACAGTCCCCTGACAAGCTATGCAATGTGGTGCAAACTGTCAGGCTCCAAGAGTTGCTGGCTTAAAGGGTGAAGATAACGAAAAGGGTTCCTTTAGGTCCAAAAGGCTGTACCCTGGCAGGGGAGGCAAATTGAGTAAACACCCTGAGACAGCCGAAGAGGCCTCAGGACCTGAGACTGCCCCTGGTTCCGAGACTTTGGATCAGACAGGACCTCGTCCTGGTCTCAGCCATCTGAATGAAAAACCTTTCTGGCCCCACACT
Source organism: Hipposideros armiger (assembly GCF_001890085.2). Classification (NCBI taxonomy): domain Eukaryota; kingdom Metazoa; phylum Chordata; class Mammalia; order Chiroptera; family Hipposideridae; genus Hipposideros; species Hipposideros armiger. The sequence goes on from NW_017731594.1 coordinate 829,340, forward strand.
GTCTGAAAGGCTGTTTGCAGGACCCAGCCCGTCCACCTGCCTGCACAGGACTGAGGTGGGAAGGTGGAGATGAGCCTGTCTGCCTGGAGTGCATCCCTCCTGCACAGATGGGTGCTGACCTGCAGGAAGGGCTGCAGCAAAGGCTGGAGAAGGGTCCAGGATGAGACTCCAAACTCGTTCCCATGTTCCCCTCGAGGCTGACCTGCTTTTCCTTGTTAGAGAACAGTGGGCATGCCTCCAATAAAAAATAAGTAAAAATGAATGCATACTCATTAGAGAAAATTAGAAAACTGTGGATAAGTAGGAAAAAAATCTCCCACCTTCAAATCACCACAAGTAATTACTATTAATACTTTGGTAACTTTCCTTAGAGTTTTTTCTAAAAAAAAATCCTAATTACATGCTAAGAAGTCTCTATCTTGATATTGGGAATACCAATCTATTATGTGTAATAACATAGTACTCTATATGAAATATGCATTGCCAAGGAATGTATGCTACTGTAGAAATTCCATACAGAATACAACATACATTTTTCTCGATACGTCAATTTCTTCATTTTTGAAATAGGTGTAAGAATTCTATGTATCTTGTTGTGGAAAAAAGACCACAGCCTCCAAATTTAAAAGCCAGACTTCGCCATTTTCAAGAGCTGCATTGAAGGGAGAAAGGAGGAGAGCACTTACCAGTCACAACCCACATCCCTACACATCCAAATGCAGGCATTTTTCCTGTCTGAACATATCAAAGTCCCCTCCAAGGTTTGCCTTTTGGTCAACAGGGAGAAGGGGCCCCAAGACGCCAGGGTGGGCTACTGAAAATATTCCTTTTGACATAACATTTGCAGGACACGGAATTTGTCCAGTTAAACTTTTGGGAATCTTTGAAAGTCATCACAATATTTATCCAGGGAAGTAAAACACTGAACATTTACAAAAGGGTCACCCCGTTGACTAGGGAGCAAAGCATTAGCATTTCTTTGTTGGTTGAGATTTTTAACTTTTGGTTAACCCTTAACTCATAGCGTTGCCATGAGGACAAATGCTTAGAATAGGAGTTGCCAAACTTTTTCTGTAAAGGGCCAGGTAGTAAATGCTTAGGCGCGTGAAAGCAGCCACGGACCGTATGTACGTAAATGAGCTTGGCTGTGCGCCACGACAGCTGTCTTTTTGGACGTTGACATTTGAATTTCGTGTAATTTTCATGTGTCACAGATTCTTCTTTTTGGATTTAAAAAATAATTTAAAATGTTAAAAGCAAACAAACAGAAAAACAAAGAACTTTCAAATTCACCACTGTTGGCTCCTGGGCTGTAGTAACCTCTGGCTTAGAGCAGTGCTCCTCACCCATTAAGTGCTATATGTTAGCTGCTACTGCCATGATTAGAGTTATCAACATCATCGCCATCTCTCCCAGGGCCAAGCGATGCTAGGTCCTGGAGGAGGTGGCGCTGGCAGCCCACAAGCCCCAGCAGCCCTTTTGATCTTCTGCAAGCTCATCTGTAGCAGCTGCACCTGGATCAGCTCCCAGGTCCATCATGGCCGAGAGGTTTTGTCTGCCAGGCTGGTGCTGGTCCCCTTACCAAAGGCCACCTGCGAGCTGTGCTGGGCTCGGAGGGCAGGGAATGGGTTTCCTGATCGATTATCTAGGTCTGCGCTGGAGCGATGGCGGCAAGTTCTGTGTCCTTAGATGCTGCCCTGAGCCTGTTCTTCCTGGGAGTGGGGGGAAAGGGGGAAAGGAGCAACCCACTGTGTGTGTGACTCATGCAAGTTCACCTTTCATTCCAAAGTGACAAGAAATAGGACAAAAGGGGGCTCTGAAAGAAGCGGTAAGATAAAGGACCTGGGGGTTTAGGGAGGAAAGAGTAGGGTGTTGCCAGCACGAGCCACGGTGCCTGGATGACTCAGAATCCTGCGTGCGCTCAGCTCGGTAGAAAAATTACAGATATCTTTATAAGCCTTGACAGCATTGTTTCATTATTCATGAAGCCTTTATTTTTTTTTTAAATCATAACCAGCTTCCTTTTAAAGGGAATTTGTTCCCAAGGCATTATTTAATTGAGTTCTCATGGTAATTCTTTGTAATGACTGTTGAATCAACCTACCCAATAAACAATGTTCAAGTTCACCCTATTGTTCAGTGAGTGTCAAGAAAATTTACCTTAAATCCAGAATTTAGTGAGATCTTCCATTGTATGCACATGTGAAGTTATTTGTGTGTGTGTGTGTGTGTGTGTGTGTGTGTGTGTGCATGCACATGTACATACTTCAAAGCTGTATTGTTAAGGCTTTTAACAACTCCTGAGACAGAAGTTTCTTGAAGACAAGTGCTATTTTGTTTTGAATTCATCTTTGGGTGGAATTTGTTATGTCTGTCTCCCACAGTGCCCTGCACGGTAACAGGCATCCAAAATTTTTTGATGAGAGAAAGAATGAACCAGGGGCCGTGAGACATTGAGAGGCCATTTGCTCCAACCCTACACCCTTTAGTTCTATCGACAGCGTTTCCGCTATACACACCAGTCTTTACTTCAGTATTTCTAAGGACAGGAACTTCTCCACTGATCCTGTTTTCTGTAGCTGAACAGAGGAGTATTAATCCTTCAGATGACTAACGACCGCCGTACTTGAAACTCAACCCTCACATGCCTCCACCACTACACCATACACACCTTTCCTTTTTCCCTGGGCTAAATATCTCAAGTCTTTTTTTTTTTTTCCAAACTTGTCTGACATGCCTTTCTGTTCAGCTATTTCTGCTTCTTTCCGGCCACCCTCTTGTGCATGATTTTCTGTGTCAGGAGCCGGCTCTCGGTGTGGCCCCCAGTACTCTGTGCTGTGTCCAGATGTGGCCTGACCCAGGCCCAGTCAGTGGAAGAGCCTCTGTTCTTTATGTTGTGCTCCTGTTAATGAAACCTGAGATGTCAGGGCCTTCTGGCCGCCACGTGGAATTGAGTCCTCTGGGACTTATCGCCAACTCTAACTCTCAGCTCTTAATAGTATGAATGGTGATGGACTCTCTGAGGTGTCAGAACAGTCTCCAGGAAGGGGTTCCCTTAGTGACAGTGGGTGATTGTGGAGGGTCCCAGAGCTCAGCTGAATCAGAGGTATTACCCAAAAGATCAGTTGTGACTTACCATCCCAGGAAGACAGAATCTGGTTGATGGTCGGGAGATAGTTAGGTGAGTGAGTGGAACTCGAGAGGCTAGCAGAGGTGTTAGGCCAGGCAAGGAGAAGGGGACGTGCAGTAGAGAGGGAGGTACAGTGGGAAGCAAGGTGGTTTAGACTCTGTTGGCCTGAACCCTTCACATCTTCCTGGATGTTTCTTTCATGCCAATCCTTTATGTTTTACCTAAAAGAATCAAATTTTGATGAGGAGCTGGGCTCTCATGAATTATCCGTAAGCCATGTATGTTTTACTCTGTAGATGTGTTCTTGAATTTAAAAAACAAAAAAACTTGTACAAGGGTTTACATTTCTTTGGGAAAGTTTCTCCTTGCTAAGGGGGCCCACCTTGCTATTCCAAAGACCTTCTGAACCGAAATAGGAAAAGAAGCTACTGAATTGAAGTGGTGACTCTGCCGTTTACTAGTTGTGATCTTACGCAAGTCACAAGCACTGATCCATCTGTAGAAAGAGAAGAACAGTATTTCTCTCACTAGTAACACTCACCTCACTGGGTAGTTGGGAAGATTAAATGAAACCACGCATCTGGAGTGCCCAGCGTGATGCCCGCCAGCACCGGCTCGACCTCGTCACAGTAATTTTTCTGCCCTGCAGCATATTCACCATCTTGCCCACCCTTAGGTCAGACTTGTCAGGACGCCTTCTCTTTCTTCATGCAAACTGTTTATTTTTATTGAAATTAATGGAGAGAGAGCAAGGCCAGATTCCAAAGATTTCTAAAGGCTACTTCTCGAACTCTTTGGAACGCTGGTCTACGGTGAAGGTCATAAAGTCAGATGTTGTCAAGGGCTTCCTTATATAAGTGTGTGAAGAAGCCAGGTGACTGGGTGGTGAGCCTGTGTCAAGGTGCCAACACCTCCCACTCCTGGGTGTAGGTTCCTAACACACTCCCGTGTTGGGTTACTGTGGCTTTAGAACATAGTTCTCAAAATATGGTTCAGAGACCATTAGCAGCGTCTGGGAACTTGTACAAAAGCCAAAATCTCTGGCTTCCGCCCAGATTTACTGCATCAGAAACTCTGGAGGTGGGGTCCAGCAATCTGATGAACAGTCCATTCAGGAGATTCTGATCATGCTCACATCTGAGACCCATTGATTGGGGAAAGTGTTCTCAACCCTGGCTGGACACTGGGATCATGTGGAGAGCTTTAAAAATCCTCTTGCTTGGTTCCCAGCCACAGGATTTCTCATTTAACAGATTTGGGGTACAGTTTGGACATCAGGATTTTCCAAAGCCCCCCCAGGGGATTTTCAGGTGCATCCAAGGTTGATAACTGCGGTTCTAGGGAGCCTGTTGAAATGCCCACATACTCCTTTCTCCTGGATGGGGAGGTGAGGAGTGGGAGGTCTGTGTTAGTTATCTGCCTCCCCCTGGAGAATGTGACCTTAAACTTCCAGCATCAAGAAATCACCTTGATGAGGCTTTTTGTAGACCGAATGAATATTCACTCAACGTGATTTGTCTTAAAGGTTGCTTTTAATGCTATATTTGTTCAGCCAATGTAGGTGCTCACATAGCACACATATTAACTCCTAAATTCTCAAAGGCGTTCCCCACGATATGCCACCTGGCAAGCATTTACGGTAATCATGTCTTTATGATCATCCACACTAATTGAAAAACACAGATCATTTAAAAATCAGTCAGGCTTGTGTGTCACTGCTTTCCCAACCAGGAAGCATTCAAGAGTAGAAGAGATTGACTGATGACTGTTTCCTGCCTTTACTGTGGAGGTACTAATGCATGTTATTTTCCTCAGAAATTTGAGCAGTCGGAGAAGTGAGAGCCTTCTAAATTATAATTCCTTTTTTTCTGAATAAAGGAGTCTGTTTTCCCAATGAGAGGCTAACGCACCAAGCAGATACATATTTGCACCTTGAAGCAGTGGGTTCGAAGCATGGTATAGGAGACACTGCATGGGATTCAAGGAATCAAGTGATCTGGATTCTAGTTCTTATTCTGATATTACCTGTGTTATCTGAAGTGGGCCATTCTAGCCACCTTTGGGTCTCTAAGCGTGGTCCCCAAACCAGCAGCATTTACAACACTTGGGTATTTTTTAGGGATACAAATGGCTGGACCTCGCGCGGCCTCCCTGAATCAGAGACTCTGAGGGTGAGGCCTTGGTGTGTGGGCCTGGAACAGGTTGAAAGATTCTTTGACTTAGACTTTGGATGGTCCCTTGAATGTGTCATTGCTATAATTCAGCTAAAAAACTGGCGTGTGGGTAACAGAAGAGAGACAGATCTCCAGGAAGTTGATACCCAAACCCCATGGAGGGTGCTCAGCATACAATAGTAAATCACGCCATCTTAATGGCGTGGTCAGTACCGTTTCCCACGGTGAAGAACTCTGGAGCCGACCTCCTTTCTGTAGGGGCTGAGAGCTGTCTAATGTGATTCCGAGAGCAGCGCTGCTACAGAACTAACAAATGGCGTTTCAGAAGGACGTACAGAGGTACACAGGCTTAGCAGTAAAGCAAGGGAAAATTTCAAGCATTTATCAAAGCTCATGCAGTTTCCGTTTCAAGACAGGTGGGAAAAAAATAACATGGAACAAGAAAGAAAAGAAATCTGTATCCAGGGTGTCTCATAAATAAGAAAGGAGTGGGGGAACCATTGGCCTCGCAGGTTCTCAGAGTTTTTTTTGTCACGATATAGAAAGATTTCAGATATTTCCGCACATAATTCTTATGGTGTTTCTATTATCAAAGTCCATGGTTATAAGATTGGTTTACTGGCTGTTAAAACCAAAAAAGGAAAAGGAAAGAATAATTTCAAGGAGAGACGGGCCTGACTTCGGAAACGGTACCTGGAGTTTTAAAAAGGAGGGAGGGTGGGAGGGAAGCAGAAACAGAGAGAGAGAGAGAGAGAGAGAGAGAGAGAGAGAGAGAGAGACACAGAGAGAGAGAGAGAGAGAGAGAGAGAGAGAGAGAGAGAGAG
>NW_017731594.1:835492-840918 GCF_001890085.2 Hipposideros armiger
AGAGAGAGAGAGAGACAGAGACAGAGAGAAACAGCATTTACCCAGACTACAAAATATCTTTTTAAAACCTAAAATGAGGTGGTACTTCATCATTTAGGGCAAGTCCCAGAAAATCAAAGGCAGTTTCCTAATTGGCTTTTGTTTAGTCGGAGCCTGTTTGTCAGAGACAATAGGAATGGGTTGTTGAACGTGAGAGAGACTCTGGTCTGTTATGTCTGGGAGGGATGGAAAAATTATAGCTTTTATTAAAAAGGACTGATCACAGGCCCGCTTTGCCTGAATAATGTTGACTGGGGAGAAACACGACAACTGGGGACCTGCGTGGGACATCTTTGTGGAACTCCCCACAGTGTCAGGTTGATCAATAACTGGACATTAAAATCCTGGTGAAAAGTTTGTACTCTGAGTTCAAATTCTGGCTCTGCACGTACAGTCCTAAAACTGAGCCGAGATGCTCAGTGCCTCAGTTTCCTTCTCTGTCAAAGGGGGATAATAATAAAATCTCCTTTGTTGGAGTTTTATAAGGATTAAGAGTTAGCATATATGCAAGGTGCTTTGCATAATGCCTGACACATAGCAGATTTTATTTGATTGGGACTATTTGCTAATAGCTACGCGTTTCTTTAAAAGAACCCTAAAAATAAGTGGCATTGTTTCTTAACTGTAAGACCTTTTGAAATCAGTGGTGCCCTATTTCATACTCCCAATGTGTGCCTAAGGGGGATGTGTGATTGACAGAAGGAGGCTTCAAGGGGACCCTGGGAGCACAGTTCAAGCAAGACTGATGACTCTTGAGCCATGGGGACTTTCTCCCTGGTCAGCGTCACAAACATAGCTTTGAGGGTTGTTCCAATTAGATACAGAGAAACTAATTTTTGTTATTTGATTTCCTTTTCGTGTATTTATTTTTGGAATACACTCATACACCAACACTAGAAATGAGTCTGAAATAAATGTCATGATTTGCTCTCTTATATTTGGCACATTCTCCACAGATGGCAGGACCCTGCTGGGTAGCAGCTAATATTGATTGGCCTATATTTTTCTCAAACTTTTCTCTGGCTCTGTAAAATCTAAATGCTGAGCAGTACCAAAGTAAATGCATTCAACTTACGAACTGGTACTAATCTCAACTGCGGTGCAGTTTCCTCATCAATCAATTGGGGACATTAGCGCCCACTGCCTGTTTACTGGATGAGATAATATATGGAAAACACGAATTGCTGTTATTCCCCAAAAAGCACTCAGCAAGTATTAACTTTTTTTAATGTTACTCATGTTCATGAAAATCTAATGTATCAATGTCAAAATAATAAATTTATGTGTAATGGGAGAAGTTCCACCATTCTCCTCTAAAGAACGAAAAATATTATACAATCTTTAATTGCAAGTGACTTTGTAGACTACACCTCTGATTATTCCCAGCATTTTGATCCCCACACTATCAAATGCAACCCTGACCCCTCTTCCTCCAGTAAGTGTGAGATTAAAACTCAGCCACATAGCATTTGATGCACCCAATGATTTTCAATTTTGTTACAATTATATTTATTTTATGAGAGGTGTCTCTCTTGTCATAAGTGGTGGTACTTTGGTATTTTAAAAACTTCCCAACATCCTAATAAACAAATCAGGATAAAATACTAAAACAAAATGTGGAAGTCACTGCAGGAACCCAACTTGTTTTAGAGACGTGGAGAGGGGCGCCCTCAGAGGATGTGGAACTGTGGCCAGTGGCGGCACCGCTCTCCTGTAATTTCACATGTTGGTTACCAGCTTATATATTTGTTTCAAATCATCATGGAAAACACAGTTAATTTAGGGTGTACTCTTAAATAGTGTACAAAAGTGTGGGTTGTTCGAATCTTGAAAAAGTGAACAAGAAAGCTTTTCTGAAGTTGAATTTGAAAAAAATTTCAGTCAACCAGAAACTCCCTAGCAAATCAGAATTGGAGCACTTTATTGTTCAGGAACAAAACAAAAGTGTGTAGTTTCATTATCAGGTAAAGTATTGTTTTAATTAAATTTATTGGGGTGACATCGGTTAGTAAAGTTATATAGGTTTCAAGTGTACAGTTCTGTAATACATCATCTCTCTATCGCATTGTGTATTCACCACCAGGGTCAGTTCTCCTTCCATCACCATATATTTTACAGAGGGTAACAGGGGAGGGGTAGTGGTAGAAGAGGGAAAAGGGGATCAAAAGTGGTTTTCTTTAATAACTCTTTAACATTTCTTTTTATCTCTTTAACCAAAAAGTGCCTTCCTTTAAAGCATTCACCATTTAGATATGCATTTTCAGGACAGGTTTTGGTGATCATTTTTGACGATTAATGGTGGAGAGTGGTTTTCTGCTCTGATCAAGAGCCTTGTGGTGTTTTCCTGGGTGACCTTGAGCATGTGGAGAATGTGTCAGGCATATTTGTAAGTGTTATTTTGTCTTCCTGGTCTCGGCCCTGTGTGTGGTGACCACAAGGCCAGGACGCTCCCCAGAGTAGGCAGATGCCAGGACCCTGTGGACATCGGGGTTGTATCACGTGTCCGTGCTCAGAGGCCTGCAGACTGTGTAACTCTGGGCATTTCTGAAGTCCATGGGTGGGGTGGCCATCCTTAACCCTCATGCTTGAGGATGAGGACGTGAAGGTGCAGAAAGGTCGGTGGTAGAGAGGTGGCTTCATCCCAGGTCATTCTCCCCAGAGGCTGTGGGTTCCATCACAGCACAGCCACCAGAAAAGGAGCCCTTGCATTATTTTCTTTCTCCTGCACTGTCACGTGTCTAAGAATCATCCTATATCTTGATCTTCAGCTGAGTTTCCTAACCTCAGGTATAAAAGCGGGGTTTGCTGCACCTGCAGAAAGAAGCCCCCACTGCCACCCTACTAGGTGTATATGGAGATAGAAAATGTCGTCCTACTTGGTTATTTGGAGCGTGACTTGTGGGACTTTGGTCCTGAGGAGGGAAACCAGACGTCTACTGGATGGTGAAGTCTGCTGAGGAGTTAACCTGATCAAACATTTTGTTTTAATCACAGAATCACGTCAATCCCGCCATGGACTTCACGCAGACCCCTCCCGGGATGCTGGCCCTGGACAACATGCTGTACTTTGCCAAGCACCACCAGGACGCCTACATCCGGGTAAGCACGCTGCCCCTTCCGGCTATTGTGGATCTCCTACTTGAACTTGAATTTCAAACTTACAGGTATGGAGGTGAGTGGCCCTTAAGATGAGTGGCCCCAGAGGTTTGGCTTTCATCACTCTGTAAAGTAAAAATTAAAAGAAATTAATCAGGGGCACTGAAATACAAGTTTTTTGGTTTTGTTTTTTTTTAAACTTCAAGTACTTTTCATATGACGGCATTTTAAAAATACAAAAAATACTGGAAACATATTTCATATGGATTAACATTTAATTATGATACAAACTCTTAGACTTAACTAACAAGGGAAAGAAATGAACTATCTCCCCAAAACCTGCACAATTCCAACCTTGGTTGAAACCCTTAGAGGTACCCTGCTTCTTGTAAGCATTACCCTCGGTGGTATTACTTCTGCTCAGCGTAATGCTGGAGATACAATAAGGTAAACAGAAATGGAAGAATGGGCAAGGTGGGGACGGAAGGGGGATTCCTTCTCTCAGTTAAGCACAGACAAGTGATACTCAAGCTACCAAGATAGGTCCCTTTCTGGGCGGGGCAGAAGGAGACTAGAAGATGTCACCTGTGGATCAGGCAGTGCAGGTACCAGAAGGACCAGGTGTGAATGAAGGGAGCATAGGGACAGTGACATGGAAGGCCTGCCCTTCAGGGCTGCCTCACTGCGGTTCCTGGATCTGTGCTGACACCTGTCGACTGTCCTCAGGGAGAGGAGCCCAGATTCAGCCAGGGTGTGGTACACCTATCCAAGATTGAGAGGGAGCAGGGTACGAATAAATGGGACAAGGGAACTGACGAGTGGTTAAAGGGATGACTCGGTCTCAGCTTAGAAAATCTTGGATGGATGAGTTGTCTAACGCAGGAAGAGCAAGGCTGAAATTAGAATATAAGTGTCGGTTACTCACATTTTCCGTTGGATCCCGGCTGGTGGCACTGGCTTCCTGGAGATTGGGGTTTGAGACCTGGCACTGATATTTTCTAGTGACATAAATATGGGCAATTTCTTTTAATCCAGGCTAAAATGTCTTCTCTAAACAAGGGAGCAGTAATTCCCCCCTGGGAGGGATGAAAATGTGTGAGTGTGTTCCTTTGGTGTCACCATGCCCAGTGGAGTGCCCCCGGCACAAACCTATAATACATGAGATGGTCTGTACAGTGACAATTTGTCCTGCTCAGCAGTGATCCCCTTGAAAAAGCCATGACGGGCCTCTGAATTCCCTGTAGGCACTGTATTTTAACTTCATGTGTTTTTCTGTATATGCAATTTGATAAGCTTTGACTGATACTGAAATATTATTTGTGATTAGATTACACAAAGGCTTGTATGCATTTCTCTGAAAGGTGTAGGGTCAGATGCCTGGTCAGAAATGCAGTCTTCCCTAAGAGAATTGTTTTCTTTTTTTCAGTTTTATTGAAAAATAATTGATGTATGTCACTGTATAAGTTTAATGCTTATAGCATGATGGCTTGATTTACATATATCGTGAAGAAAATTTTTGTTTTTTTCCATAAAAGTTCCATTTGGCTTATAATGTATATATATTTATTGCACAGATTGTTTTCTAGGAATGTAATCTGCTCCCAGAAGTAAATTAATATTTTTGAGATGTCACGTAGTATAGCCTTGGAGAGTTGCTTGTGAAAAGAAGAAGCCATGCAGAAATTGAATTTAGCATTAATGATTAATGTTTGTGGATGAATGTTTCTAAAATTAGAGCTTATTGATGCTTTATGTATTGTTAATTGCGTAAGAAGCATATGTCTTGTGAAAGTAATTTAATGTTTTAAGCCCATTTTCCCCAATGCATTCTCTAAACTGCTAAACATAAAATTAATACCATGGAAACCTGACAGAACTTTGTATCTAATAGGGAGAGATTTAAAAGAAAAACCTATTTTTAAAGCAAAGTGTGGCCCTTTTTGTCCACATTCATTTTTTTCTTATTGGTTAGTCATTCCTATAACTGAGATATTCATTATTTTCTCAAAAGTGTCCCTTTCCTGATGTTTTCTCTGTCCCATCTTACCTCGGATCTGACTGGGTGGGAAGCTAAAGCTATTTGCATGAACCAGTGGGGTTAAGGGATCGCATATAAGGCCTGAGGCATTCTGCAATCAAGTTTTGTGGTGACTGTAAAAGCAGATATTCCCAGGGATGGTGAAATAGTGATACAGATAATGCAAACAGCCATTGCAGACAGCGCCTTAAATGTTGATCTGTGAGCTGAATGGTCCTTTCTGAAATGTAAAAGTAGGTTCTTTTTTTTTTTT
>NW_017731594.1:843868-850590 GCF_001890085.2 Hipposideros armiger
TTATTACAAACTTTGTATGCAATATCATATTTCTTTATTAGATTGTAAGCTCTTTGAAAACCAAGGCTGTCCTTTTCCTATATAGCATTATACTCATAGTATCAAATATTTGACACTAAAATGATGTTATTTTAATAAGCGTGGCGAAGGTATCTCTGCAAAGCTTTCCAGATTTCAGATGTGATCATAGTTTCAAACTAGTGACATAAAAAGCAACAGAGAGAAGTATTTCAGAAAATCGGGGTAGGCCCTGACCTATTGTCAATCATCTGGCCCACTTTCGACATCACCACCAGAGAGAAGTGTGCTGTGCATACACCCAGACCCTAAAAATGTCAGATAAGCTATTTTAATGTGCAACAATCAAAGCCAAATGCATGCAGTGGAGATACCCCTGTTATCATTTTCATCCTTTTCAGAGGAAAGGCAAATTCACACGGAAAACAAAAATGGCTCATCTTCTTAGATACTAAAAAGCATCTAACTAAAGGAAGAGAAATTCCTTTCAACATTCATACTTACTCATTTTACTGACTCATTCAAAAACTATCCAACACTTACCATCTGCCAGGCCAGTGCCACGCACAGTGGGTGTGGTGGTCACGAGAAAGACAGAGTCTAGTTCCCAGACACCAGAAAATAGAACAGCAAGCAAAAGAAGAGAGTGCTTTCTGTTTTGTTTGGTGTTATCTGGTTTCCTGCCCCCACGCCCACCCCCTCTGGGTTTTTTTTGTTAACTTCTGAATTTTTAGATGTGACCTATCTATCCTGGACACATCCATCCAGTCATAAAAACTGGACTTCTTTGCAGCTGTCCACAATACACTGAGTGTGTAAGCATGTCACTGTTGTATAAATTATCATAGTGTTTACCTGTATCAGAACCACTTAGGACTTACTTCCTTTCCCAAGGACTTAATCTGAAGCAGTGGCACTCCTTTTTAGAAAAGTATTCTGGTGTTGGGTCAATATGGAATAGAACCAACCTGACCCCTCTCGCATGGGTCTCCTCTCTCTTTGGGGTGATGCCGTGTCATAAACAAAACGTATTTTTCGTGAGGCTTTTACCCAACTAACTACAGAATTTATAAAATATCGAGGCTCCCGGCAACAAAGTAAAAAGCAAATTCTGGAAACGACTCGTCCTTGATGTACCCTGCAGTTCTGGCCTCAACGTCCCTCATCACTTATGATGAACATGTCATCCAGTCGGAGGGTCTTTGCACAGTGGGTGACTGTGATAGAAGAGAACTGATTTCCTAAGAGGGGAAAATATACAGATTTCTTTAAAAATAAGATTAATTACAATGGATCTGTGCAGTTGTGAGTCAGGGCACATGTATGTTTCTAGTATTATACCGAATCAGAACAAACATTTATAATATGTCAAGTGAAGTAGATTATGGGAAAAGATAAATATCTGTACCTAAGAATTGTTTGCTTAAGGTTCTTTCCTTAAAGCCATTTTTTTAAAGGATGAAAAATGTAAGGTGTGTGTACACTATTTCAAAACCTTTAAATGGATTCTTCCTCCTCATGATGCATACATATGGCAGTAAACACTACTTTTAGAAACGGGGTGAGAGAAATACTGGTTTAGACCCTAACTCTGCACTGGGATCTGAGAGGCCTGTTTCTTGAGCAGCACTGAAAATAAAACGCTATGGGATGACCCAGCATGAGAAAAGCTACCATCATTGAAGCCTTTATATAGTTTGAGTACTTAACACACATTAGTTGTAAGCTTCCCTGCAATGTAAGGCAACTTTGTACCCTGTTCTTCCAGTCTGTAGAGCTCTGTCCATTGAGGTCCACCTCAACTTCAAAGCCATTTTGGGGGAAACTGGTTTGAACTTCTCTCTCCTGTGTCAGAGCGTACATAAACGTAATTATAATAGCAAACACAGAGCTTGCTGTGAGATGACAACTGTGCTGAGCACTTTCCGGAATGCCTCACGGCACCCCTCTGAAGCCGGCACTGTTGTTATTTCCATTTTGCAGGTGAGGGCACTGACACACAGAGAGGTTAGGTGTTTTGTCCAGCGTCACACAGTTCAGGAAGTGCCAGAGCTGAATTTAAAAGCAAGCAGTCTGCTTCCAGTGTTCATAGCCTGTGCCTTTCAGGGCTTTGTAGATTCATAGAGGGGTTGCACCCACACTACAAATGAGTCCTGTGGAAGTGCTTTGCTCAACTGGCACAGTATTTTTAAAGGGAAGATAATTGACTAGCCTGTAGGCGGGACGTACGCTCCCTCTCCAACTAACCCTGAGCCCGGAAGCCCCTATTATATTGTCTGGCTGCTTGATGCATTCTAGTTATCTGCCTGAGTATGTGAGGGAGTTGAGTTAGTGGCCACTGCAGCTAGTGGACTGCTGTGACCTTTGTGAAATTCCCAATGTACTGTCATGTCAGCACACAGTAGTTGCTCAAACCATTGTACTTGCCTTTTCCCTTTCCCCGTTCATCAAGTTGTGCTTGATTCGTGTCCCGTCTCCTGGGGTCTCATATTTATGGGCTCAGTGTGTGTTGTCTTCCCATCCCTGTTGTCAGCTCCTGGAGAGCAGCTGCCTTATCTGTGTCCTGTATTTATTCTCTGGCTGAGCATAGAGGACTTTAATTTCCACCTCCCGAGAGTAGGAAAAAGGAATATGCTTGTATCTGAAATTCTCCAGCTGTACATTTTAAAGAGAAAAAGTCATCAGATCATATTATAAATATACTGGACCGGTGTTCTTGGGGCGCTAAGCACAGTCAGCCCTCCGCCCCAGACCACGCCAGGGACTCCTTGCTGCCCACCAGCCTGCATTTCAAGGGAACAGGAGCCAAATACCCTATATGCACTAAAGTGGGGTGCTGATGGAGGCAATGCTGAGTCTTTAAAATAAATTAAGGAACTTTTACCATTTCAAGGGGGAAATTGGCAGTTTCCTAAGCGACATAATTATAGGACAGTGCGTAATGTGTAATTAAACTGAACCATGAAGCAAATGATTGGAACAAAACTGGTGGCACATCATTTTTTATTTTTTTTGTTTTTTTTGTTCCCACAGCACTGGCAGGTCCTCCCCTCCCCTTGTCCCTGAAACGGCTTCAGCAGCAATCGCTCCTAATTTTTTTTTTTTAATGAAATTATATGTTGCCAATTGAACACAAGCTTTGTGTAAAGGAGCCTTTTTTATTTGAGTGACATTTTCTTTCTAGGTGATCTGGAGCACAGAATCAATTTAGAATCACAAGGACCTGAAGGCACAGCCTCGCTGGGACTTTAAAATCACTCTTTGTCTAATAATTCATTTCAATACTTTATTCCTGGCTTTTATTTTTATTCTTTCTTTGACCAAGGTCCACAGTTTGGAGGCTTGTTTCAATGTACAGTTTTTTGTTTTCTATTTTTTGTGTTTCAAAAATAGTGGCATTGGTGTCATTGATTGTGAATCTCCAAGCTGTACTGCCAAATAATCAGGACCCCTTGAGAGTGTGAATATATGTGATTAGATTTACTAATTGCGCTGGAAGGCAGAATTTCTGACTTCTGAAGCCAGCGATCTGAACCGAATGCTTCTGGCCTCAGGGTGAGATCACTGTTCAATACGGGCTTGGTTTCATCTCAGAAGACGCATCATCTGAGGGAGTCAGGTTCCACACACACTGGTGACTTCGGGATACAGCACCGTGTGTGCTCTGCCTCCACGCCGCCCGAGTTCTTTCAGTACTGGCTTCGGTACTCAAAATCTCGAGCAGGTCTAAAATTGGGTAGCTCTCTGTTTCATTCTCTTTTGCTACCAGCCCGAGCTGGGGATGAGTTTCAGAATTTTCACTTAGCTCTAGCTGAAGGTTTTTGTTTTCTAAACAATAAAACACAGGAAGACTTGAAAGTGCAGTGATGGATGGCTTGAGAAAAAAATGAAAACAAACTACATAATGAACTATATGCAGTTGGCACACAGTAAACCTAAGTCCAGTGTGAATTACAAGGTTAGGAACTGCAGACAGCCTCACAGGTGGGCGACTCCCTCACTGGTGAAGCCTTTACCCAACAGCCACTGCCCTGGGGTGGGGACGGGGGCAGGGGAGAGGGGGGTCTGTCTTAGACCCAGTAACGTCTTCCAATCTTTCCCAAACTGGTCCTCAGTTCACGTTACGCATTCTTATGTCTCACTGTGCTAGTTAAACAAATAAATATGTATTGCGCATGTGCGCTGCGGCCAGCTGCCTCCTTTCTGCTGTCGTTGATCAGACTTCCACCTTTAATTGTGCATGTTTTGTGTTGTGTTTTTTTTTTAGCTGAGCCATCTTGCCACCTGTTGGCAGCTCAGCAGCAGCNCATCAGTGAGCTAGGCAATCGGTTGTCCCCAAAGACCAAGTCATTCATGACTCCTGTCACTGAGGAGGTTATTGTCTAGAAATGCAAAGAAAGGGTGGGGGTGGGGTGGAGAGCTAAATATTAGGCACTTTCCCAGTCACTTGGAATAATATATTTTGGTTGATCAGGAGGAATACTGGGGACACAGAGGAGAGTCACCTACACAGATGTGGAGATCAGGCCAGGAAGGCTTCCTGGAGGAAGTGGTATCACAGTAAGGTCTGTTGGATAATTCTAGTTAGTCAGGTGAAGAGGAGAGGCACGGGAGAGCACTCCAAGCAGAGGGAAACAGTCAGCAGAGGCATAAAGGCATGTGCTTTGTTCGGGGGAACCAAAACTCGTATAGTATAGCTAAAACTGGGAGGGAGGGATAAGATCGTGGCTTGAGAGGCAAATGTGGGTTAGTTCATTAGGTACATTTTAGGCTGAGTGAAGGTGTTTGGACTTTAAAGGCAGTGAAGAATTTCTGAAGTGTCTTAAATAAAGACGATGAGAGTTAATTTTAGAAAAATGACCCTCCTGCCAGAAAACAAATGTGAGAAATTGAGAGATTAGCAGCAAAAGCGAAATTTGAGAAGTTACAGAGACATGATGGTACCCTGAACTAGGCTAGTGGCGGTGGCATCAGGGAGAAGCAGTTTGAATGAGTTATTTTGGAGCTAAAATAAAGCAGACTGTCTCCGAGGAAGAAAAGAAGAAAATGACAGGCTTGAGCGAATGGATGGATGGCGGTGTCATTCATGAAATAGTGCGGGTCTGTAAGGGGCCATTTGGGGACATCCAGGCCTTTCTATGCATGTGGGACCTCTGTGCATGTGGCCATGTCTAGTTGGCAGTGAGATGTGGGCAACAGAGCAATATCTAGACACCACATTCTGTGCAGTCTCCATCCTTAAACTTTATCATTCCCTCCAATCCATGTGTCTGGATTGTTGCCACATTATCTTAACGGCCTCCCTGCTAAAGCCCACACTACCTTAGAGCCATGCCAGCTGCTAGGATGATCTTTCTAAACAGAGTTCACAGTGCTTCAGAGACCACCCCTGGCCCCCAAGCTGTACCAGGCACAGAATGGATTTTAATAATTTCT
Organism: Hipposideros armiger; assembly: GCF_001890085.2. Classification (NCBI taxonomy): domain Eukaryota; kingdom Metazoa; phylum Chordata; class Mammalia; order Chiroptera; family Hipposideridae; genus Hipposideros; species Hipposideros armiger. The sequence continues at coordinate 849,323 of NW_017731594.1, forward strand.
TGTTAATCAAGTGAGTAACAAGTTTCTTTCATTTTTATTGAAGCTGTCTCTTGCCAATGATCAATTCATGTGTTAGCATCTGAGAATCATGGCCTGAGTCCTTTGAACAGTTATATGAAGGTATATTTTTTAACCTAGTTTGTCACGTATGCTTTCAATAAACTCTGTAACTGTGTACTAATAAAAGCAATGGATGTAATTGAATTATCTTGCACTTGGATGGGCACAGAACACCAGGAGGAATTGCAAATCTGAGCACCCCACTGTGCCGGGAGTAAAACTGCGTGACTTCAGACTTCTGGGTCTTATTTACTCTGGGCACAATTGCTTTTCCTTCTTGTGCAGATGCTGCACTCCCCAGGTCACCCCACCAAGGCTATGGCTGTGAGAGGTGGAGGGCAGTGCAAGGCTCTCTCCCAGGAGCCTGCTGTCATTATTTCAGACAGGATAACGCACAGGGCTGACTGAGCACAGCATGTGGTGTGTTTTGTTTTTGTTTCCTTTTTTTTGTCTTTCTGGAATGATAAGCTTAGTGGCCCCGTTGGAAATAAACCCTTTGGACTTAGAAGACATATATTTTTTGATGTGTTTAATTATTCACTGGGACTACTGAGAAACCCAAATGACTTGGTTTTCATTTGGTTCAAGACTCATGGGGGGAATTGTTGGAGCCAAGTTTCAACCAGAAGCAGGAAGGCAAGGCATGACAAGGAAACCAAAGGTTTCCAAACACATGATGACTAGGTCTTCCCTTTCCATTTTATTACAAACTTTGTATGCAATATCATATTTCTTTATTAGATTGTAAGCTCTTTGAAAACCAAGGCTGTCCTTTTCCTATATAGCATTATACTCATAGTATCAAATATTTGACACTAAAATGATGTTATTTTAATAAGCGTGGCGAAGGTATCTCTGCAAAGCTTTCCAGATTTCAGATGTGATCATAGTTTCAAACTAGTGACATAAAAAGCAACAGAGAGAAGTATTTCAGAAAATCGGGGTAGGCCCTGACCTATTGTCAATCATCTGGCCCACTTTCGACATCACCACCAGAGAGAAGTGTGCTGTGCATACACCCAGACCCTAAAAATGTCAGATAAGCTATTTTAATGTGCAACAATCAAAGCCAAATGCATGCAGTGGAGATACCCCTGTTATCATTTTCATCCTTTTCAGAGGAAAGGCAAATTCACACGGAAAACAAAAATGGCTCATCTTCTTAGATACTAAAAAGCATCTAACTAAAGGAAGAGAAATTCCTTTCA
>NW_017731594.1:854847-887364 GCF_001890085.2 Hipposideros armiger
GCCCTCATTGTGCATTTTTAACTTCACTCTGCAGAGCTCAGAGCTGCCGTGCTAGGCGTTTGCTATTGCTTTCCCCCTTTCTGCTCTAGTTGTAATTTTTTTTGTCCTTGAAAGCTGGATGTGATGTGTAGGGTACCAGGAACTGAGATAAATAGGCCCTTCGTGTGAGATTTTATGTTTGTCTGGTTAGGAATTAGCCCATGTTTATTGTTTGCTGTCACTGTAGGTGTTAGAGGTTGCGATTTCCTCTGGTGTCCTTGTTTTTGTCTCCTGTCGTCTGTGTGTTTCCTTAGAGACTCCTTCTTCAATAGGGTCTGTGGCTCGTGGTTCTTTTAGCCGTGACCTCCTGTTACTATACCGGAGCCCCATTGACGTGGATGGGACAGTGGAGGGGGACGGGAAAGGGCCCACAGTCCTATGATTGGGGCTCAGTCTTTTAATGAGCCTGTGTCCTCAGGCTGCCACTTTCATAAACCCTTGTCAGTTCCGTCTTCCTCTTTTAGATGAGAGAAGAAGGCGAATCATGGCTGGACTTAGGTGTTTTCCTTCCTCCAGGTTGGTTAGGCTCTGGTGAAATCTAGACAGTTTAGGCTCTGGTAAAATAGTTTCCCTTGAGGCCAGGCCACTATCAAAGAGAACGGAACGCTCTGAGCTTATTCTAACGTGGCTACTTTTCCTCTGCCCCTGATCAAAGCAAGAGACATTTTTTTCCCCCCTGATATTCACCTGGAGAACCTGGCAGGGCTCCTGGAGGTCTTACGTGTGAAAGTGTAGGGACCCTCCTTAGGCTGGGGCTCCAGGGGATTTCACCTCTTAGGCTAGTCGATGTTGAGGCTCGAGCAATTAGCCAGTTGACATTTAAGTGTATCTGTCAGGCTGTAGCCAGCGGCTGCTCCTCTCAGTAAGATGGCATCCTCTGTATTTGCCTGTGTCTCCAGTTTTCAGGGTGGCAATTTGCCCTGTGACCTCAATTTTTTGATGACACAAGGAGAGGTGCTGATTTTCACTTTGTTCAGCCTTTTTCTTGTTGCGAGTGTCTAAGCTTTTTACCTGTCGGGCCAGAAACCGGAAGTCCCCTCCTTGGCTTTTTAGTAGGGAAAAGAAATAAAAACAACATGTGAAGTATAAAGAGTAGCTGGTCATTTCGTCCCATTGCTGGAAATCCCTGTGCTCAACTGTGATTTTGTCACAAATGTCCTTGTAGCACTGGGTCTGTTTCTGTCAGGAGCAAAGCCTAGCTAAACTTGCTTAGAACTTGGTTGCAACTCTACCTTCAAAATATATCCACGCCACCACCTCCCTTCCCCACCTCTGCCACCTTTACAATGGCCCAGTCCAGTAAACATCTCCTTGTGACATCAGTAGTCTCCTAATTGGTTCTGCCCAATTCTGATTTCTACCCTGCTTCCTGTCGTCTGTTCTCAACACAGTAGCCAGAATATTAGGGAAACAGAGTGATCCTTCGAGAGGTTGTCCTCCTCCTGTCCCTTCTCTGCTCAGCATTCTCCAATGGCTCTCATCTCACTCAGAAAAACCCGGGGTCATCGCCATGGCCCTGAAGGCTCTGTAACAGCCTGTCTCTCTGTCTTTCTGTCCATCAATGCCTCCCTCGCTCAACCCCAGCCACAGACACCTTCTTTGTGTTAGCTTGCTAGGGCTGCCATCACAAAAGGCCACAGATGGGGCTGGTGCAAGCAATAGAATTTGTTTTCCCAGCGTTCCAGAGGCTGGAAGGCTGAGATCAAGGTGCCATCAGCGTTGTTTCACCGGAGGCCTCTCTCCTTGGCTTGCAGACAATGCCTTCCTGCTGTGTGCTCACATCCCCGATGTCTCTTCCTCTTCATATAAAGTCATATTGGATTAGGGTCCCACCCCAATGGCCCCATTTTAACTTAGTTTGCTTTTTAAAGGCTGTATCTCCCAATAGAGTCATGGTCTTAGGTACTGACAGACCATTAGCATACAAATTTGGTGGGTCACATTTCAGTCCCTAGCATCCTTGTTGACCTTCAACATAGCAAGTGCACTCCAGCCTCTGGGCCTTGTGCTTGCTGGGAATCTGTTCTCCAGTTAGCCATGCGGCTCCCGCCGTCACTTCCTCTAGGGCTGCAGAGTGGTCTTTCTTCACCATAAACTGTAATTTCACCCCTTTGCTCCATGTCCACCTCACCCCTTTGTTTTCCTCCAAATGTAATGCTTGTTTACATACTCTAAAATTACGTTTTCGTTGTTGGTTTTTTTCCTATTTACCTGTACTAGTGTGTCAGCTCCGTGAGGATGCTGCTGTGTGTTGCCTCTCTGCTGTGCCCTGGTGCTCAAATCAGGGGTAGGCACGCAGAAGGCGCTCTGCAGATATCTGTTAAATGAGTGCCTGACTCGAATGAGCTCTGGTGTTCTCCTTCTGGCTGGGTTGCCAATCACCCTGAGGAAGAAAGCCACAGAAATAGGTTTCCATGTTGAATATGCTGTAAGCTCCCTGGCTGGAGCTGTCCTTCTGGCCTCTGTCCATCCTGGAATGGAAACCAACTTAGCGGCTGTATTGGTGTGCCCCTAGATGACCTTGCCTCAGATATGCTGATGCCTATCTTACCTTATTATACTTGGGAGAATCACTGCTGACTTTCGTTTTTAAATTGTATGCATGCGACCAGAGGCCAGCCAGTATTTGCAACCTGCCTACCAAATCAGATCGCATTTTGTACCGGTATAATAAAATTTAGGTGGTGATGTCCCTGAATGTCCCATTGTATGCAGTAAAAATAGCTTTCCCCTTAGGAACTGTGCGATACACCTGGTGTACCGAGTGTTTGGCATTGTCAGGTAATTTTATTTTTACCTTGACCTTAATTTTATCAGCTTTTCCCCTGTACTGGTAAAACCCAAGATTCCAAAATTTAGTATAAATCATACGTAATAGACAATATTTTTTTTTGTATTTTATAAAGCAACTGAAACACTATTAGTAACAGATATTATAGCCCTTATAACTAACTTCTCTCTGGCTGGTTTATCAAGGCTGTTCCCACAAGGGTCCTTATACTTGGAGGCCTTTGGAATCCAAGACCCTGATATGTGTTATTCATAACTACAGACTTGAGATTACCAAGATCAGGCAAGCCAGCCTGCTGACATGTTAGTTCTTGAGTGGTGACACTCCTGTGCCACCGGACCTTTGCACATGCTGGTCCCACTGACTGCCCCTTCTTTTCCACCCCTGCCCCATTGCCCGCTACACTCCCATTCATTCTTCAGGACTTCATCCTTCTGGCTGCTTTTTTATTTCCTTGGTTTTGTTTCCTTGTTACTTCCTTTATAGCACTTACTCAATTTGGACTTCTATAATCGTATGTTTTATTATTTGATTATTATCCCTCTCAAACATGACATTTTTGAGCAGAAACCTTCTCTTGATTTTTATCCTTTGTCTTCACTGTCTAACATCAGACAATTTAAATTATTCATTCAATGAATGATTAAAGATTTGGTATGTTGAATCCCTGACCAGTGTCGCTTTCCTCTTTTTCCCTCTGAAGTCCTTCATGGCCATAACTGATATGTGTCAGAGAATCAAAACTAACATTGGACCTGGGAGACATCTGCTTTTCAGTGAACTGATGGGACCATCAAAATGGCCAGTGAGGACTGATGGGCTTTGTAGTGTTAATCCTTACACAAAGTCTCAGTTACGGAAGGCAGGTGAACATGTGCACGTTGCATGAGTAGACATGAGTTCTGTATGAAAGAAATGACTGAGAAGACCGAAGTTTAGTTAGTTCTTTCGGCAGAGGGGTCAGTCCTGCTGATAACCTGGTAACTTGAGGTTCTATGCTGTATGTGGTAGGAGCAAAGAAAAGGTAAAATGTATTGAGTCATGGATGTATGCTATATGCTGTTATGAACAGTTTACATATGTTTGCCTTGTTAAATTCCTACAGCCACTCTGTGGAGTAGACACTATGACCATACCCATTTTGCAGATGGAGGCACTGAGGCTCAGATGTTGAGTAACTTGTCCATTGTTGTAACAGACAGTAAAAGGCAAGCTTGGGGTTTGGACCCAGACTGTTCTGGTGGTGATTTTTTTAGTTCTTTACATTTCATTCAGGAGTGCGCGAGTAAGCTTTAAAAAAAAATTGATTTGCCAATTTCTGTGATATAAATACTCCCACTGTGGCTGAGTTCATGCTACCAATGGTTTCCGGCTTGGAAAACTTCTGGAAGGTAAACGACTACCGGTTAGCTGGCCGTCGCACACGGTTTACTCAGCCTCTTCAGGGCCTTCACCGTCACAAGCATCATCTCATTCGCGCTGCTCCGCAATATGATCAGCTGGATGCAACCAGTGGAATGGACCTCAGCACCCTGACCTTGCCCGTGGGTGAGTGGCATGTCCCGTTCGTGATGCAGTCGGATGAGGGATTCTCTTTCTCTCTCTCTCTCTCTTACTGACTCACTCTGGGTAGGAGCCCAAGGAGGACACAGAACTGAACCAAGAGCCCAGAACTGACTTTCTGAAGGGCTGAAGAACTGACAGAAGGTGATTCTGAGCAGGAAGAGAGAGCCCCCCGTATGGCACCAGCCTCTGACCTCTGATTGTACTAGAATGTCACGGTGGGAGGAGAAGGAACAAAGTGTAACTTGCAAACTTCTCCCAGTTCAGAATTCTCTTCGTTATCTGAATCCATCAATATGTACTTGACATAGAAATTCTTCCCCCAAAAGCCTAAAATGGAATCCCCCATCCTCATTGCCAGTCAGTCCATGGCTGGAGAGGGAGCCCAAAGCTGTGGGGTAACTGGGAGAGGCTGGAGCCCCCTGGTCATTTCCTTCTCCCATCTAAGGAGAATGTCAAGGTCACACATTTTCCTCTCCCTTCCTAGACCCCATGAAATGTTTGTTTGTTTGTTTGTTTAATTAAGGCTGTATTTTTTTAGTGCAGTTTCAAGGTCACAGCAACATTGAGGGAAGGTCCAGAGATTTCCTATATGGCTCTTATCTCTCCACATGCATAACCTCATCCATTACCAACGTCCCACCACTGCATTTTGTACAATCAGTGACCTACATGGACACATAATCAACCAAAGTCCAGAGTTGACATTATGGTTCATGTCCGATGTTATACATGCTGTGGGTCTGGACAAATGGATAATGAAAAGTACCTTCTGTTGCAATATCATACAGAATAATTTCACTGGCTAAAACCTACTGTGCTCTATTTTCCCTCCCTCCTACAAGCCTCTCACAACCATGATCTTTTTACGGTCTCCATAGTTTTGCCTTTTCCAGAATGTCATATAGTTGGAATCGTACAGTATGTAGTCTTTTCAAATTGGTTTATGTCGCTCAGTAACATGCACGTAAGTTTCCTCCATGTCTTTTCACGGCCTGGTAGCTCATTTCTTTTTTGCACTGAATGATATTCCATTGTCTGGATGGACCACAGATTATTTATCCATCCCCTGCTGAAGACATCTTGGTTAATTCCAGGTTTGGCAATTATAAATGAAGCTGCTATAAACATCTGTGTGCAGGTTTTTCTGTGGACATACGTTTTCAACTCCTTTGGGTGAATACCAAGGAGCGTGATTGCTACATTGTCAGGTTAGGGTATGTTTAGTTTGGTAAGAAACCTCCAAACTGTCTTCTAAAACAGCTGCACCATTTTGCGTTCCCACCCGCAATGCATGAGAGTTCCTGCTGCTCCGCGTCCTCGCAGCATTTGGTGCTGTCAATGTCCGGATGTTGGCGGTGAAATGATTTGAAAGGGGACTCTCAGCCATTGCTTTGGGGACTGTGAAATGGCACACACTGCTTGGATGATGGTTTATAAATATATGTTAAGTGGCAAAATTATTAAGACTTTTTGACTTCAGATTTCCATTTCTAGAAATGCACATAAAGGAAAGAACTTTGTAAGTAAGCATAAAAATTGCTGTGCGAGGGTGTTTATCATTAGGCTCAGATAACGTATGGAGGAGAGTGTGTTTGGGTAAAGGGAGGGGTCTGGACACAAGGACGTGAGTGAGGGCAGACCTGGCACCTGTGCAGATGCAAGCCAGAGAGGCAGCTGTGCGTACTCACCTTGGCAGCCATTAGCACATTAGGATCCGTGCTTTTTTTTTTTTTTTAAGACAGGATTCTGAAATGGAGGAAAAAGTGAAACCTTTTGAGGCTATAACAACTGTGAGAGAATTGATCTCCCTAATACTTGAGCACTTATGCTATTTATCATGTCGGCTGATTGGGAACAAGAAACAGCCAGCGTGTACCTCTGGTGGCGTAAGGGAGACTCAGTTCATTCCAGAGGGTGACCTGGGGCTGGTCAGGGTTGCTTCCTGGGGAAACCACAAGCAATTCTTTGCTTTGCCTGCAATGCTCTCCTCTGTCTTCATCCGTATCTTCAGAGAGCTTTGTCAATTACAGAGTAATTAAGGAAAGTTCCCTCGTTAATCTTGCTATCAAGGAATACCTTTGAGTCTCATGTTCTCCATTTTCCATGGTTCACCTGAAAGCATGATAGAATTAACTGAGAGAAAGCCTAGTCGTGAGGCAAGGAAAATGGGGCTCAGGCTGAGGGCTTGTTTCTGGCTGGAACAGGGACCTTGGAACAGAACTGGTACCCCATATGCACGAAGGGGAAGGAGGCACTCTCAGTGTCCCCATCACCAAGGAATCAAGGGCAGGTTTCCCTGTCAGAACTCCGACATGGGGGCCAGCCAATGACCCCTTTGCAAGTAGCCCTGCCCATGTCCCCAACCACCCACACCCCGATTCGGGGCCCCCTTCCTAGTATCAGGAGGGTAAGGAGTGGGGCGGTGCCTGTGGGCATGTGGAAAGGGCATTCCTGTGCAGTGGGAGCTGGCTCTGTCGTCTCATATATTTTTTTCTTGCTGGTTCTCACTCACAGTATTTACAGGAAGCATTTATAGCAAATACTTGCCAAGTGTTTGCCATAAACATACAACTAAGGATGTTTTTCACACATCCCAACACTCTGTAAAGTTTGTTTCCACAATGCACAAAGGAGGTGAGTGCTGTTTCCCTAAACAGACCTTTGAATGGCGGGCTTCAGGCCAGTGAGAACTGGGCCTGCGTTCATCCTTCATCGTGGCTTCGTCCTCCCAGGGGGCATATCAGGCACACGCCGTAGACACAGATAGCTTCTAGAGGACTTTTCCTCCACAGCCTGGACTCCATGTGTGGCTACGGGTTTCGACTGCTGAGTCACTTCTGGGTCCTGAGCGTGTGTGCGATGAAGGAAGCAGTGAGGTTGGAGGTTGCTGGGGGCATCACAGAAGCCATTGCTTCTGGTAAAATCCGCAGAGAAGTGGGATGGGGAGTGAGGCTGGCAGGGGATTAGAAGATGATGGTCACTCAGCGAAGATGATTGTGAATGTACAGAAATGAGAAATCGTGGGCATTCTCATGTTAAAGCCAGGCAAGTTGGCGTTCACCGTAATAGGCCGAGAGGCCCACTGGACCCTTGGTGGGCACTGCCAGCCCAGTGAGAGGCCAGAGTCATACCTTGTATTGTCCATTCACTTGTTTGGTTACCGTCTCATCAAAAAAGTGCTGAGTGTGTGTGTGACTCTGCTACAGTGTGAGAGGTTCCCAGCCGGTTGCGATGTGGCTTCTGACCGCACAGGCTCTTCCTGGCCAGGGGAGGTAGGACACACCTACTTCCCCACAATAGTGGCAGAAAGTGAGAACTGCTGTAAGAAAGATATACGCAAAGGGCTGTGGGGTTTTAGAGGAAGGAATCCCCCAAGGTTTTATGGAGACAGTGACATTGGGTTGGGTTGAAAGGAAAAGGGGAAATCAGATAGGTGCGGGGGTGGAGGGGTGTTGGGAGAAGCAATTCCCATAGAAGAAAATCTGGACACACACCTATCCGAGGCCTGTCCCACCCGAGAGATCTCTCCTTTCACAGAAGTAGCCAAGATTTGGGAGGCTTATATAGAGATCGATGTAAGCAGATGAATTTTATTTAAAAAGTTAGATTTTAATAGAAGAAAGATTTCCTTTTCACATGCCTTTAAATTCAGGTAAAGCAACGTATGCCTTCACTTCTTGTCTTGTTTCTTCATTGGTTTCAGGGGTACAAAACAATGTAATAATTAGACATTTCACCCCTCACAAATGCCTTCACTTCTTGATTAGGTTTCAACAAATAATTTTCCCATTGTAGCTCGTTTAATGTGTATCAGAAATTATGTCATCAGAAAATGAACACTTTCTGTTTGAAAACGTTTATCAAAAGATTGGTTAATTATTGTCCAGAAGAGGGTGATAGGAAATAGCTCTCTCTCCTCACCTTCCCATCCCCTTAAGTTCATTTTCCCCCAAACCAGAGTGAATTTATGAATCTATGAGCTAAGCGAGAAAGCGAGGTGTGATCTGCCTTACAGGAATGTATTTTATCACTTGCTCTCCTAGAATGCGTTTGTTTAGTAAAGCGAGTTATATCCAAATACATTTCAGAAAATATATGTGGAGTGTAACTTGGCTTTCAGGCTACAATAACTGTTGAGACAGTGGTGACAATTTCTCAGTAAGAAATCGGGCTTGAGAAACGTCAAGCCTAATTTTTCATCCCACAGCGGCTGTCAGACAACGCCAGCATCTGGGTGTCTGCATCCCACTGGAGGAGACGGGAGGCATTTGTATTCAGGAGCGCGATGTGGAGTGAGCCGATGTGCTGCCCTGTGGTCCCGTGATTTATTGCTAACGTTGCCCTAAATGCAGGCGGGTGTCTCTGACTTCATTCAGGACCTATTTCCCAGTTGCAATTAATCTTTATTACATTCCAGAGCTCACCTCTGGTTGGTAATGCTAAAAAGACACGCGAGGAGGGAGTCTGGAATCAGTGTCCCCTCCCTCGAGGTGCACCCCCTGGATGAAGCTTACCCTCCCTGCCCATCGCATCACACATGCGCCTCCATTGCAGAAAGGAACAATGCTTTGTAAAAACGGCGAATAATACAGAAGTATATAAAAGGGGTCCATAGCAAGTGAAAGGCTGTCCACCCCACGATTCCCACCTCCTGGTGTCTTCCTAACAGATTGCAAGCCCCTCAAGATGGTCTTTTGTGCATCTGTATTTTTAGCATCTAGCAAGTCACTGAGCAATATACATGGGCTTAAAGAAGCACTTGTTGAATGAGGGAATTAAAGGGTGTGGAGGAGGGTGGGGCTGGGATTCCAAAGAGGGGTGCGGGGCAGTGCAGCACCTTGCTTTTCAAGATGTGGCCCTTTGTCCAGTAGCATCAGCTTCCTGCGGTTGCTGGTTAGAAAGGCAGGACTTCAGGCTGACCCCAGTGTCCTGGGTCAGAAACTGCGTTTTAACAAGGTCCTCAGGTGATCAGTGAGTGCTTTAAAGTTGGAGGAGACAAAGGGTAGTATGTATCTGCAAAGTGCAGATAAACGTGAGCTTTCCCAACTAAATGCAAGGGAGAGCGTGTGATTTGCGTTTAAGCAGTATGCAGGGGGCCCTTGTCCAGTGGATACCATCCCGGAAGGCTGTGCTTTACTCCCTCACGGAGCCAGTGTGGCGGTCCTTGAGTGTCCCAGGACCAGCATCCTGGGCCATTTCGGAACCATCACCTCTAGTGCCCCTAACTGATCAGTCCTAAACCCTGGCTTGGAAATAGAAACGTCCCATGCCACCCAAGAAACAGTTCCAGCCACACTGTAGAAGCCGTGAGGCTTGCTGTGAAGTCAGGATGCCGGCATATCACATTTTAACGGTGAGCCAGCAGGTGCGTGACGCGCTCTCCAAGGTGCGGTTTCTTCATCTGTAACATGTCCCGCCTGGATGGCTTGTGAGGACCAAGCGAGATATACACTTGAGAGTTTGCGCATGGTAATCATTTCATGTGCATGCTCTCTATTTTTAATTGAGGTCCAATTCACAGAACAGAAAATTAACCATTTCAAAGTGAACTATTCAGCAACATTTAGTCCATTCACAATGTTGCACAAACACCACCTCTGTCTAATTCCAAGACATTATCATCACCCCAAAAAGAAGCCCCATCCTGTTAAGCAGTTGCTCCCTATACCCCTCCCTCCAGCCCTGGGCAACCACCAATCTATGTTCTCTCTCAATGAATTTTAACTCTTACTAATGGTATTTTTATTAGTTGCAGAAAAAATAACACCCAAATCAGATGGATTTCTCCTTCCATCTACTCTCATAGCTCTCGTTGTCTTTAAAAACAGGTTTGCTGATGGTGGAAGCTGGGAGAATAGGCGTGGCTGAACTTTAAATCAGTGGTTTGCGTGGTCCCCAACTATCAGCATCTACATTTCCTGGAGTCTTAGAAGTGCAGATTCCTGGGTCTGCCCCAGACCAACTGAGCATAACCCTGGGGGTGGGGCCCAGCAGTCTGTGTTTTAATAAGCTTCCAGGTGATTCTAATGCAAGTTCAAGTTAGAGAACCACTACTTTAAATGAACAAGACGTTACCTCTCCAAGCCTGTGGTGATGTCAGCAGGTGCCTGTCACACCTGTACTGTCCTTGGGCCCAGGAACACGTGGACTGGCATCAAGAGGGCCTCTTCCAGCCCAGTTCCTCTGAGGCAGTGCCATCAGGGTCACTGTGCAGGCACAAACATAAGTCATCCCGGCCTCTGTTTAGTCCTTTCCCCCTTTGTGCTACCCACTTCCACACTCAGGGTTTGTGTGTGTGGAGGGCGGGGTGCTTTGCAGCAGAGCATGGCTGTGGTTGCTTGGTGTGTCTCCCACATCCTGCTTTTTTGTCCCCCTATATCAAAGTGCAGGCAGCGTTTTCTTTTGGTTGATTCATGTTCAATCTGAGGTCTATTATGAACCTCCAGGCTTTAATTACTACACCATTATCCAGTCAATCCCTTGCCATTTTATATTTATGGCTTTTATTATGCCTCTGTATGTGTAATTGCCTAATTTTATTCTGGAAAGATTTCACCTCATTAGCTGGGTTTTCTGCCATTCTTCTCATTTGTCCAGATTGTTATTTATCTCTGCTCCCTGCATGTGCTTTGCACTTTGTTTTTTACACCGTCCTGACCTCTTGTACAGCCTTTTCGTCTTTTTCCTGGGATGCGTTGTTCTTTCGCCCTTGAAAGCAGCTCTTTCGGGTTTTGCACACTCTTTCCTGTGTGTGTTCTCTTTCCTGGTCACTCTCTTAACTCAGCCTTTACGTCTCCACATCGTGGTGTCATGGGTCTGTCCCAAAGGACTTGAGGCCTGGCTCACCAGCCCTGGACACACCACAGACAGCTGCCAATTAAGGATCAGGGAAGCTGTGTGGATGGAGCGTTTTTTTCTTCTTTTAAGAGACTGCTACGAGAAATAACTTTGAAATGTTCTCTGAAATGCTTTGCCAACACCCTCTCCCTCAGTTACCAAAAGACTTTAGGGTTTGGTCCACTTGCTTGCATGTTTTTTCAGGCCCCACCGCAGACGTGCTGAGTCAAGCTTTGGGGGAGCAGGCCAGCGCTTTGTGTTAACAGGAATTCCAGATGATGCAGATTCTGATACCCACTCAAGTTTGAGAGCTACGGTTCTGAAGAGATGCCCAAAGAACCTCAGAACCCCGTCTACGTCAGACATAATATTTATTCCACCTGAGTCCTTATTTTGCCAAAGAACAAAATGAAAAATCTCTATAGCAGTTGCGTATCGTTTTCTGTTGTGGGTGTGTGGTTTTTTTCGTTTGTATTTTTTTTCAACAGCTTTTCCCTAGAGCTATAAAAATATGTCAGTAAAGCAAATGGTAACGCCCTGGGACAAGAAAAGGTCATGTAATGATTATAGCAATAGTAGACAAATTGTCTTCATCACTGAGTGTTTGAAATGTCTCAGGCACTTAGAGACCTTTACCTCCACTTTCTTCTCTTTATTTAATCTCTGCAACCCTTTTATGGGAGCAAGCTTAGGTTAAGGAAAGTGCGTGACATCTCCAAGTCTATTAGTAGATCCTGGAAAATCATCACAGATTTCGGTAACAGCACCATCGACTTGGCTGTTACCATGTTAAGGAATCCCCTGCTCAAAGGTTTATTACTACCTCACCCTTTCTTTTTTTCAGTAGGAACAGACATAATGTGTTTGGGCAGGAATCAGTAACCAAGAGTGTGAGCTCTGAGGTCGGGCACCTAAGTTCCTGTGCTGACTCTGTTTACTTCTGTGCTGTGTGACCTGGGGCACATTGCACAACCTCTCTTTGCATCAGCTGCTCCATCTGTAAAGTGGGACGGTGCAGTATGTCTGTCCTGTGGCAGGTAGCAAGTGTGCCTTAAATGGGACACTCCATGAAAGCACTTAGAAAGAAGGCTGGGCAATAAATGCTTCTGATTAATATTAGCTGCTCCTTATCTTCTTCTGCTCCCTTCTCTGTACCTTTAAAGAGATATTTTCTAGGTTTCTTTACTTTGAGGCTCCCTTCCCTTATCTGTAAAGTGGGGGTGGTGGACCAGATGGACTGGCCGCCTTGGGTTCTGCTGTGTCCTGATGTGTGTTCCTGCGTGGCATGCTTTCTGTAATTGCAACGTTCTTTGTCCTCTGCCCATTTAAAATCATCCTATTAGGGCTTTGGCATGGTTGTTTGATTTTTATGAACTTGCTCAAAATTCATGATCGCAATTAAGCTCGTGGGCAACCCGCTTGAGGCAGCTCGGTGTTCATTCTAACGCTTCTCTCTGGGCTCTGGGAAATCGCCACTATCATTTCTACTGGCGGGGAACCAGGAGGGGTGACTCCCTCATGGCCCCGGAGTCTCTGGGAAAGGACTTCAAGCTGGGCTTGCTCTCGGGACCTCACAAGAGGTCTGGGTTTCGGTGACGTGATCCAAGGACAAACGCTTCATTCTGGGGTGTCCCATGATTCTGCTGGTACCGGCAAACTCTCCTGTGGTGTTTGTGTGGGGGACCTCACTGATGCAAATAAGACATTTTGTTTATTTGTTGGTTGACCGTGGGAGAAGACTGGCATTTCCTGTAGTGGGTCAGGAGACGGGTTTCAGCAGAGCTTGTGAGGTTGACAAGACTCTGAGGACGGGTGTCCAGTGGTGGCTGTAACTGTTTCGTATTGGGACTTATCACCCAAACCACCTCGCCATGATTTGTTCTTCGGTGCCCCTGCTCAGTCTCTATGCCCATAGCCCCCTGTATTCCTGTGGAAAAGTCTTGCTTGACTATGAGCCCAGGGGACTTCCTATCTTGCATTTCTGGTGTAAGTAGGTGATGACACCACTGCTCTATTTATAGGTTTCTCGTGCTAAAACAATGGGAGGGCCTCTGGCTTACATTCATATGCCCCTGAGGCCATCATCAGAGAGCTAGCTTCACTGCAGTCATGATTTTGCTTTAGTTGCTGGCAAAAGCGTTGTAGGAAATGTTGACCAGGAGCCACACAGGAGTAGAAAGGAGGAAGGCAATAAAGAGAAAATAAGCACCAACCTGGTCAAGTCTGTTCCAGGCACTTGGCCTTGGTGTCGTGACTTAAGATGCACAACAGTTCTGTGAAGCGGGCTTTAGGAACGTTTGTCCATCTCATAAAGACGTGGACTGCTTTGTGCAAAAGCACACTCGTTTTATATCATCAGTGCTGCCCTTAGCGGCGTTGTGTCAGCATTGGGGCAAGACGGACAATCCCTTCTCTTTGGAGAGAACTTGGTACAAGTTTCCACACTGTCCTTGGTGGCCTGTGAGGAGACCACTCTGCTTCATGTGATCCTCTTTTGGAGTCAAAGCAGCATAGATGAGACATGATGGAAGAGGCCCTGAGGCTCCAAGGCTGGCTGAGGGAAAGCAGAAAAGACGGGACTTGCCCCAGAGGTAGACAGCTCAACAAAAAGTGGAGGACAGTGTGTCAGGCACAGCCAGCCACCTGGATACCAGCCAGCAATGGGATGCTGGGGCTGAGATGGCGAGGGCAGTCCCAGGTGTCAGAGAAAGAACAGTGCAGGAGCGTGCCTGGCCTTGTACGCAGCATCTAAGGGTCACACCCAAGCCAAATGGGTGCATGACCTGTACCACTGGAGAATACGGTGCAGAAGCACAGAGCATTCAGAGGGGAGCTCGACATTTATGGAAAGAAAGCCTATGGGGGCTCTCTGCCGCAGCCTTGGTCACTCACCCTGAGAGATCAGTACTCTTCTTCAGGGATAAATGAGACAAGAGAGAACCTCATACCTTTGTCCAGGAGAGACTGCGATTTATAGACCCGCTTCAGTTAGCTAGAGAACATTAGTCAAAGTTCTCTTAGGCTCTTTTTTTTATTATTCATTTCAGGTGTACAGAACAACGCCTCTTATCCTTTTAGCCTCTTTAAACATGAAATCCACTGAGTTTGAAGGCAATAAGTATGTGAAAGCAATCTGTAAACTATAGCAGGGCAGGAAGAGATTTGGAAATGGAAGACCTTAAAAATTAAATTCTAGGACTGGCCTAGGGTAGCTCTATGGTCTCAGCAAGTCACCTCTTCCTCTTATTTCAACATTTATTTTTTTTAAAGATTTTTATTGGGGAATTGGGGGATAGGAACAGCACTGGGGAATTGGGGAAAGGGGAACAGACAACTTGCTGTCCTTTTGTTTTTCAGTCTAGTTGTGGAGGACGTTGCTTCACTGGCCCAAGTTGGCACCATCATTGCACTCTTCTGGGGCGAGGCAGATCAGTCGCCGGCTTCTGGATGGCCGCTCACGGTGGTTGCTGGCCGCTCACACTGGCTGCTGGCTACATACGGTAGCCCATGGCAACCCACTGCCACAGGGGCTGCAGCCTACGCCGTGGCCAATGACTCACGGCAGCCCAGCTCCAGGTTGAGCTGTTGTTCAGCATCTTAGCTGTGGAGGGCAGTGTCACTGGCCCTCATATGTGGGATCTGAACCGGGGCCCTCTGGCGTCCCATGCGAGCTCTTAACCAACGCACCACTTGGCCAGCCCTTGTTTCAACATTTTGAAGAGAATAATAATAATATGTGCCTTATCAATTGTATGGACCTGTTGGGGATCAGTTGATAGAACATGTGCAAATGCATCCTATAAACTATAAAGTATTTTATAAAATGTGTTATACTTAATATTGCAAAAATATCCTGTGTTTTATTTTATGAAACATGCAGACGGATACAACTTCTTTTGTGGTACAACATGTTCTAAGATGAGTGATAATAGGTTTTAGTTCTCCATCCATCGTGGTTTCTATTCCAGTATGTTTGCTCTTAAAGCTGAGGAGTGAGGACAACATAAAGATGAAAAATATGCCTCGATATTTCTGAATGAAACTTTTCAAAATGTGTTAGGTGAACATGGTTAACACCAGAATGTTGGCATTGAATATAGATATATCAGTGTATTAAATTAAAAAGCCGTCCAGTTTAAGAATTATGTCTCATAGTAATAGCTGCATCATTATAGGCTTTTCTAGAATATTTCTGTAAGAATGTTGACCTGAAAACCCACACAGGTCACTCTAAAAGTTTCGCGTCTACCTTGTCTAAAGAGATGGGTTAAGAAGGAGGGTGTACTTTTCTTTAGGTGGGTAAATATGATAAGATGGATGGTACATTAAAGAATAAAAGAATAGGGCTTCTCCAAGCTGATTTACATATTGATCGCTTAAATTACTCTTTAATTTAGTGCCTGCTAATAAACTGTGCCTTGGAAATAATTCTGGAACATTTTATTGGCTGCAGTAATTCCACCTACAGTGTATGCAGATCACATCCTCATTAAATATTGATGTGCTCATGAAATGTTAATAGAATGTTAATGTGAAATGCTGGGAAATGTCCTCCCTGGGAGCTGGCAGCTGGCTGAAAACTACCTGTCTCCTGTCTTTCTTTGTGTTCTGTCGTCTTCTCTCCCTGTTTTGTCCATCCTGTTCCCCGTCACCAGGAGGTTTTGCTCCTTGAGACTGTGTTATGGCTATCTCAGACACATGCTTTGTAAAAGAGAAATAAAGGTTCCCTGATGAACAGGAATTTAGATGTCTTCCCCTCCTGCTTTTCTGAATTGGAATCCTGGCGAGAACCAGAAAGGATTCTCCTAAAACAAGGAGGGTGATTCAGGCTCAGTCAAATGAGACTTTGTGCCCAGGCACCTTGTCCAGAAGAGACCTTGAGGAGGGAATGAGACTTTCAAGGACTTCGCAGGGGCTGGTCCATGCTGGCTAAGAGAAGGGATTTAGTTAGCTTTTTTCAAAGAAAAACAACCAACCCAGTCTCTTTAGTTTCCTAAAGAAACTGCAAGGAAGAATTTTTTACCATACATCCCAAGGACAGCAAAAGCTATGTACATGATGATATTCAGTGTGTAGTTATGTATGGGAGCACAGGCTGCAAACTTGAAAAGCTCCACAGAACAGGATGGTTCACTGACTTCTTGGACAATCATGAGAGTGATATGGTGATCATGATAAAGGCTGCGGAAACTGCCCGTGATCATCAAGTGGACTAGGAGACTGACTATGCAAACCACTAGGTATTAACGTAATGCTGGAAGGGATGTCCCCAATTGGAAACAATTCATTTGTTATTGGGGGCTGTCAAAATGCATACAATAATTTGTGTGTGTGTGTGCGTGTGTGATTGTTTCGGTGTTTGTGCAAAAAATAATCGGAAACCATTTTTATTAACACCCTGCTCCTTTGGTTTTAAATTATTTGCCCTCTCTCTGACATGATTTCACTATTTAGATCCCTGTCTGTAACCATAAATCAGCACTTTTATTTACTTTTCCTTCTTCCCTTTTTTCTTCTCTCCTTCCTTCTTTCCTCCTTCCAAATAGTCTTCTTCTTCTCTCTCTTTCCTGAAAGCCTCCCCCTCCTTGTCCTCGTCTCTTCTTCCTGCCTCTCTGCCTTTTTCGATCACTTACTATGTGCTGAGTGACTGTGCAGGCCCGTCTGAGCTGCCCTGGTTTCTGTCAGGGACACTTTCTTACTCCCAACTGTGCCCTCTCCACAACCGAAGATTTTTTTCAAAACAAATCAGGCCACATCACTCTCCTGTCTAAACCTAATGGTTAGCCTTTCAGAGTTTTAGAATGACACCCCACACAGCCCTTGGGCAGTGGCTAGCCCACCTCTAAGGCTCCTCGGGCTTGCTCTGCCTCCCTCTGTGTCCTGGAACCCAAAATATGGCCATGCACAACTCCAGACCCCTGCCCACTGTCCACCAGGCAGTGTGCTGGCCCGCCCGCCACACCCTACTCAAGTCGGGGGCTCCTCTACCTGGAAAGTTCTTCCTCACACACCTTGACATGGCAAACGCGTTCTACCCTTTTGAGTCCCAGTAGCCACCTGGTTATCTAAACTCTCCTCCCAGGTCCCCGCTGTTACTCTTTACCAGTTAATTTTTTAAGGAGGTAGCAGACAGTCCACGGGGGAAGTCAGAGGTGGCGTCAGAGACGGAAAAGCTGGTTATTCCTCTTATTGACATGAGTTTGAAGTTTAGTAACTTTGAAATATAATGTCATTGTTTTGCTTTTCTTTTGTTTAATCCATGGGTAGAATGGCTCCCTTAGATGTCTCAGGAATACCTCAAACTGCCTAAGGAAAGAGCAGGGTTTATTGGGGGGCTGAAAGATGTTTAGAGGAAGGGTTGAGCAAACAGCCTTAAGGACAGGGACGTAGTTTTGCCACAGGAACAAGGGGGACCAGCCACTCGAGTGTTCCCAGGGCTCCCATGGCTCCTCCTCACTGTTTTTCTTTGCATTTTGGCTTTCTTCCTCCCTTTTTTTTTAAATTTTTTTTATTGCAGTCTTATGTTCAGGTGGCCCCTGCACTCATGCCTCTTGGGTGCTGTCAATAGAGTTGGGCCAGTTTTTCCCTTTTCCTACACTAAGGCTCAGGGAAGGACTCTGGTTGGTCCAGTTTGTGTCATGTGACCCTTAGGTGTGGTCCAATCAACAAAGGCCAGGGATGAGATCTTGTAAGAAAAGGGAAACCTCTGTGGGAACTCTGTGCTTAAAATGCAGGAGCTGAAGTCACAGAAGAAGAGTTACTATTCCCAGAAAAGGGAAGACACGTCTGGGAGGACACGAGAGTAATTTTGTCACTTACGTAAAAAATGCTTTATTGTACTGTTTTGAAAAACTCTCTCCAAAGGATCTCTGTGTAAATGGAAACCAATAAGCAAAATATCTTCTTACAGGGTTAAGAAGGTTCTAAGATATTTGGCAAATGTAGGAGTTTTAGATTCAATATGCTGAGAATATACTTAGAGTACGGTTTCGTCCTGGCCCCAGAGCCTGAGTTTGATGGTCTGGAGAGGATTGATTTCTCTGTGTCAGTATCGTTGATGTTTAATGTGAGCTCACTTCCCTTGGTGATCTGTTCCCTTTTCTGTTGACAGGTCGTGCTTGAGAATAGTAGCCGAGAAGATAAGCACGAATGTCCCTTTGGCCGCAGTAGCATAGAGCTGACCAAGATGCTGTGTGAGATCTTGAAAGTGGGCGAGCTGCGTAAGTACACTTATTTCCCACGTGGGTATAAAGCTGGGCAGAGACCAGCATCCAGGGTTGTGCCCCGACCTCCATGTAGAATCCCCAAGGTGCTGACAGCTAGGCATGGGCACCACGTGGACTGAACGCTCGTTGGCGCAGGTTTCCAGCGTATGTATTTCTGCATGTCTGCTCTGGGAATAAACATTATTAAAACCCACAAGAATGGAAAAATAGGCAAGGACTGTGACTGAATTCCAAATATTAGAAAAACGAGTGTGTATTAAAACAGCCTTGCATTTAATACTCTGTTAGGAAAAAAGATCTGTGGGGTTTTTTTATATATATTTATTTTATAATTCCAATTTTTGACATACTAGTAGATCATTTTCTTCTCTTTCTTTTGAAACAATTTTTCTCTATAGAGAAGAAAACTGAATACCTTAATGAAACCTCTTCCTCCCAGTATCTCGCTTGTTTAAAATGCTTTCTCTAAGAAGGAAGGCATTGTTGAAGAAAACGGGTAGCTGATCACTGAAAAATATGATCAGAGCTATACCTACTGTTCTTTTTCCTACTTAGATTACAAAATTTCAGAGAAGACACCCAGGAAATGAGGGTGCGATCATTTCCTTGCCTTCTGTTCCTTAGCATAATTTGGCTCTAACCTGTTGGACTGAGCCTGATTGAACCTGATCTGCAATCACTGCCAAGGGTGAGCTTCCTTAGAATGGCTGCTTCCATTCCGTCCAACATCAATAGAGCTGACACACATATAAATCTTTCCTTGTAGGCTTAATAACGTGGGCGCCAGAGAAGACTGTACCTGAGAAATGTTGGGTGTTTGGCATTATGGTGGGAACATAAATATTCAGTCACATGCCTGAGAGCTTAAAAACAAAAAAAAGGTCTGAAATGATTAATGGGAAGATATCTGATGATTAAATTGGAAAGGGGGTTATGTTTTATTTACAGGGTAGAGCTGACTACGGTGCCAGGAAACTAGAAAATTCAGAACTTAGTAAGGAAAAAAAAACGACGTTGAGCCTGTTTGACTAAGCACAACATTTGTTATCCTCCTCCAGTGTGGGTGGGTGGGGGAAGGAAACCGGAGTTGACAAGGAACCTGCCCTGCAAGTTCATTACTTATGAGCCAAAATTCAGGCATTTTTTTGCACAAGTAGAGTAGCCGTCTGACCTAGAGATCTCCATGTCAATCTGCTTAAGGTTCACTGATCACCAGTGTGAACATTTCCGTTTACCCGGGTCCCTGATGTGAGTTCTCCTTCTTGCTCCTCGTTAGAGTAACTTGTTGAGATTTGCGTGTGCTGGGTAGCTTACTGTGTACTCAGCTGAAGGTTCAAAGTCCCAAGTCAAGCAAATCCTACTGAATTCCTCAGTCTGATAACTGTGACAATTTCATGTTAACCTCAATTTTATGGGGGCAGCTATAGGAAGTCATGTACTAAAACTGGGGAACTATCCCGATCTCCTTGGCTGGCACTTCTTGCATCCAGGCCATTGCCCCTCATTGCCCTGTCTTTGCCCCCCGCCCCCCCTGCCCCGAGTTCCGTCTTCCCCAAGGGTCTGCATTGGCTATCATCTCTCATCTTGATGGCAGCATGAAGGTACGTACTCTTGTGCTTTGACTGCCATACCCAGCTCCCAGCCCTTCTCCACCCAATGGACATGCGTCTGCCCTGCTAAAAGTTAACACGTAACAGACATACGGTGGAGGACAAGGAGAATGTTGGGAATAAAGGGGACTTGGGTTCTGTCTCTGCCACCGACCATGTTTGTGTCCTTGGGTAACATACAAACGTCACTGTGCTCTTACGTCCCCACATTTTTTCAGAAATAGATGGGTAGTATTCGGGGTGATAATTGAAATATAGTCATGCATTCAAGTCAAAACAGTCAAGACGATGTTTTGGTCAGTGACGGACTGCATGTATGATGGTGGTCTCATAAGATGATACTGGAGCTGAAAAATGCCTGTGGCCTAGTGATGCTGTAGCCATTATAACGTTGTGAGTGCGCAACACATTACACACGAGTTTGTGGTGAAGCTGGTATAAACAAACCTACTGGGCCGCCAGTCGTATAAAAGTGTAGCACATACAATGATGTACAGTATCTAATACCTGATAACTATGACAAATGACTACATGACTGGTTTATATATCTACTATACTATACAGTATGTTGTGTTAAGCTGGCAGTAGCCTCATACATGTGGTGTTTACCACGTCTCTTGATGGCATCATTTTCTCATCCTCTTGGTCTAATCTTGTGTTGTTTTGTGCAGTAATATGCTGTATAAGCTTGTAGCCTAGGTGTGCAGCCAGCTATGCCCTCTAGGATTGTGTAAGTGCACACTGTGCTTGCTGTTCTCACAACATCAAAACTGTCTGACACCACATTTCTCGGAATGCGTCCCCATCATTAAGCGACACAGGGCCGTAGTTGTACCTGTTTTGGCTTGATCGCAGGTAACCTCACTGGCTGAAATTGCTGTCGTAGGAGTGAGAGGAGTACCCTGGGGACAGATAATAGCCAACCCAAGGGGACTAAGTTGGAAAATAAAAGGCCAAATTTCAGGTACTATGAGGGCAGGATAAATGTGGATCGATGGGCCCCCCCCCCAGTGGGTGGAGAGGAACCGTGGTGGCAGAGCGTGAGTAGACAGTGCCACTCAGGTAATTGTTAGCTTTGAGCTTTGGGAGTTGGGGGGTGAGGGGTGGGTCAGGAATGGGCTGACTGCTGGCTGGTGTAGAGCAGCCCCCCAGACGTTTGATGACCTGGTAGTCAAGCCAGGTTCTATGGGATGACATAACAGAGTGAGGATGAAGGCAAGCACCTTGGGGGCCCCTGGGGGTACCCCAGATGCTGTTCTTGGACTGTGGATTATTCTATATCCCACCCTCTGCTGGAAAGACGGCTCCCAGCATTCTGCTACAACTTGTTCAGTACTGGTCAGGCCTGGTCCCTACAGCGAGGCTGGGCTTGGACAGTTAAAGCCGGACATACTCACTGTAGGTTCCCTTCATCTAAGATGACAAATGCATGTATTCATTTGTTCCATAAAAATCTGTTGATTACTTACAATGTGCCAGGGACTCTGATTGACACTGCAGGTACAAAGGTGAACCCAATAGGTCCTTGTCCCTCAGAAGCTTCCGCATCAGAAAGCATAAGAACAAGTTGGGACTGATACTTTTTCTGTTAGTTATAAGTCATTTTATATACACACATACATGCCCATAATCTGTTCTAAAGCTCAATTTTTCCAGTGTTTTGACAGTTTAAGTTTTCAGGTTGACCCCCTGCCTCGCATCCCCTGCAAAGGCCGTTCTGCACATTTTGCAATACTAACAAAAGGCTCCCATGTTTCTGAAGTCAACACTTCCAAATGATGGTGTTTTCTGCTCATAAAGTATTAAAGGATCGCTGCATTCTGACTGAGTGCTAGACATCAAATGATGAAACACCCTGTAGTAGGAGGAAAATTGCTTTTTAATGGATTGCCTCTTGCCCATTGCCATATTAAATAAGTTACTAATATGAAAAACAAATCTGAGTGCACCCTTATGTTGCAGGAGATGTCTGTTTTTTCTTCTGAGAAAATTAGTTTCACAATCAAATCCATCATCTCCTGGATCGTACGTGTCTGTTTTTCTCCATTTCTAAGTTCACGGTTCTTCTCGGGTGTGTGCTCATAATTGGCCTGGAAAATCATGGCCACGTTAAGAGCTATAAGCGAGTGCTGAGACCAAAGATGTACCCAGTGAAAAATGTAACTGATAGGAAAAAAGGACATATACAAAAGCAGAACAATGGAGAAACACTTCATCTTTTGATTCAACTTAAAGTCTTCTGAGGAAACTTACTTCTGAGTTACCAATTATATTTTGGTGTTTAAAGCAAACATATCAGCGTTCAGTTAAATGACCAATACCAAATATTTATGCAGTTGTTTTTTTTTAAGAATCCTTTTTAAAAAGCCCCATTTTTGCTTCCTAATTATTGACATTGCAAGAGGCCAGTGGTGAATAGTGTGGTGTAAAAAATAATTCCTACTTATATTCTCAGACCACTTTATCAAGATTATTTAACTGAAGCCTGGACCACCCCCAGGAGTTAATCAAGGTCAATAGCATCTATGTTTATTAATGAAGAGAAGACTCGCACTTATTACGGGTTGTCTACGGTCACTGAGCCAAATTGGTGTCCCGGAAACCCCAAGAACAGTGTAGAAAGAGGCAGGGGAGCACAGTGCTTGCATTTTGGCATCTTTATGGCCCATCTTTAAGTCCCCATTCAGCTACTAATTGGATGCCTTGGGCATGCTACGTCTCAGCTCTGAGCTTCGGGTTCCTTGTCTATAAAATAAAGATAATACTATATGTAATTGTTGGGAAGGTTAAATGAGATCATGGATATTGCTTGAGTTGGAAGATGGATAGTTTGTTTATTTTTTGCTTTGTTTTTTGTATTTTTGCAAGTGCACAACCCTCTCTTTCCATACGCAAGCTGTAGATTTGGCCACAGAGGAACAGTGCTCTGGTTTAAGTGACTGCTGGAACCAGGACCTGGAACAATGCTCATTTCTTTACTCTCTACATTCTCACTAAAATTATCCTTTTTAATCTGCTTTCTCCATGAAGTTTTCTAGAGATCAAAGCACTTGTTTTCCTTTAGTTTCAATTTTTAAAATCACAAAGAAGAACACTTATAGACCAGGATACGGTCACAGATCCTAATGGCCTGGGGTTCACAATTGGAAGCCCCAACTAGAGGAGTAAGATTGAAGTAGAGGGAAGTGCAAATCTTCAAAAGGAGAGGTGTATTTTCCAGGTGGTGAGGATGGGGTCTAGAGGGTGGCACCCTTCCAGAAGAGAGACAAAGCTCAGACAAACCCACAGATACTTACTACTAATATGAAGTCCTCACGAAGATCCTAACAGGGGCTAAACATGGCTCACCATTGTTTTCTTCATTGTACTGTCCTCAAAGCAGTAAGTTGTTGAGGGATTCATGGAAAGCTTGGTTTCTGTTACAGAGAGGTTCATTGCTCATCTTTTGGGTAGTACACCTAACCTAGTTACATTCCAGTGTTAGGTAGAGCTGGGGTATTTCATTTTGTCTCTCATTCATTCATTTATTCAATAACTATAGGTTTTCTTCTCCATAAGTCATGATCTAATCCCTGATGACACAAACTTAGAACACACCCTCCATTCTCAAGCAGTTCCCATTCCAACTGGAGAGTCTTTCACATAAACAAGTGATTATGAAACGTTTTGCCATTTGCATTGAAGTTCTATTAATGTCATTAAGAGGCAATGTTTCGTTCTTTTCCTTCATGGGGAGCCGGGCAGGCTGAGGAAGGGAGAGTCTTGGAAGATGTGACACAAGAGAGATCCTTGAGTCTGTTGAATCACAATGATGTGGAGAAGAATAATAGCTAGGCAGGCATGGTGTGTGTAAGGTGGGCAGCAGATATTGAAAATTCCAGATGTGAGAACTGTAGGTGGAAAGACCAGGAAATCCAGAGGGTTCTACTTCAATGTGACTAAAGCAGAAGGCTTGAGAAAACAAGCAAACGGAGCTGATGCTGGCAGACGAGGCAAGAGTCAGATTATGATGTTTTGCAGTGCAAAGGAGTTTGGACTTCACCAGGCAGTGGGTTCCAAGAAAAGAATATTATTAATAAGAAGAAATGCCCAGTCTTGGGCATGAAATTATAGAATTGGAACTTGTGAGCATGATACTGTCTGGGGACAAGGACAAGCTTACCTCACTCACTCGAGTCCTTGCCCAGATAATGGATCTGTCAGGGGGTTTCAGCTACAGGTAATAGAAATCCCAACTCAAAATGCCCAATGTAAGAAGAACATTTATTGAATCATTGTTCCAGATTTGAGAAGGTCCTAGGGTTGGTTAACGGTTCAGTGATGTCATGAGGACCCAAGCTCTTTTCATCATTTGGTTCTGCCATCCTCGATGTACCGAATATGTCCTTAGGCCGGTAACAAAATGGCGGCCACCATTTCCTGGTCCAGAGGAGCAAGAGGCTGACTCTTCCAGTGAGTCTCTTTTATGTGTGGAAATGTTTCCAAACGCCGGTCAGCATCTCATCAGCTAACACTGCGTGTGTCTGTGCCTAACCCAGTCGTTAATGAGGGGAACAGGACCTTCTGGTGGTCAGACCAGTCATTAGCTGCCCCCTAGACTCAAGATGAAACCAGCCTTCGCTGAGTATATGGTCACAGGATGGTAGGTAGCTAGAGAAAATTGAGGTTTGTTAAGGTAGAGAAAATAGCTACTTTGAAACCCTTAATTCAGTCCTTTTACTTTAAAAAACTCTTTTCTACATTTTCCTTACTGGTGCAGAAAACTATAACAAATTGAAGTCGGATTGCAGCCCTCTGTCATTTTGCCTTTATTGGGAATTGGGGAAATGCACTAGTATTTCTTTTAATGTAGCAATATCAAAGGTGGCAGAGAAATGAAAATTGAGGTTTGATTATAATGTATTTCAGTTTTCATCAGTAAGGTGCTAGGGCTCCACTACCTTACTTTCCTTTTAGCAAATGGATATTTCCACTTCTTCAATTATGCTTTTTGCGTGTGTGTGGATTATTCTCAGGTGTACTTTGAAGGGCAGAGTGAACATACATTTGTGATCCGTGCCTTTGTATTTCTCTGAAACAATTTTGCCACCTTCATCTGTTTGACCATATATATAATTAGGTTAAAATTTAATAGCTACTTCTCTGTTTAAAAAAAAACAAGAATGAAATCTACATCACACACTGCAAAAATATTCAGCATTTTCTTACTTTGTCTTTCAGTGGCAATATTTATTACAACACACCAGTGGTGCTGAGTGAAGCACCTTGTACAATTCATCACTCAGACACCTCTGCTTTAGCAAGTAAAAATAACACATGAGCCATCTGAAGGACTCTTTGGAATCCAACAATTAGAACAGACGCTTAACTCTGGGACATTGGTGTTTTCATATTTGGAGAAGTACCATCCATCACTTTCATTCTTAGAATGTTCTGGCTAAAGGAAACTCAAGAAAATTCACTTTTAACAATTAAACCTCTTCAGGGCCTTTTCTTTTTTTCTCCTCATACTGGTTTACACCCATGCTTTGTGGCAAGTTGAAGCCTCTTTGATCTTGACTTTGTCTTCCATGCTCACATTCTATTTCTACTTGCATATTCTACTTCAACCTTATGTTTAAAGTAAAAATAAAACAGCAATAGCAAAAAAAAAAAAAAACTAAAATAAAAGGTCAAAGTGTGAGCCCAGATTTAGAAAGTTACATCCACTCTTGGCCCAAATTAAAAATGCAGTAGGAGAGAGCATAAAATTTATTTGGGAGTGGTTGTTCAGAATAATTAAAAAACTGATACCAGGATTTATAATAGTGTCATCACAAGACAGGGGGCCTTCTTGTAAGATTCTTGCATTCGAAATCAAAAGCCCTGGGTAACAGGCGGAACGGATGTAAGGGGCCATTGTCAACATGACTGCCATCTTGTTCCTTATTCTCTCATGGGCATAGCATCGTCATCATCATCCTCATCTCAGAATCCAAAGAGGAAATGTAGATTAAAGTGTTCTGTTAACTGTAAAGTCCTCATTTGTGAAGGAAGTGCTAACCCGGATATGCACAGACTTAGAAACACTAAGATGTATCCCATAGCAAAGCCTACCCTTTCCGTGCACTTAGTGGCTGTCTTCTGAATTTGAAGTTCTGTGGTGGTTTGCTGGTGCTTCAGAAGGCGGTACTTGTAGGTATTTCTAAACTCACAGTGCCATGCTTATCTCCACAGGAAGTGATTACTGAGAGACATTGAACTTGGCGGTTAAAAGGAGAATATATCAAGCACATCTCAATTATAAATGAATGAAAATAGTTTACACTTACAGCTTTTAAGGACTTGTTCCTTTTTTTACATTATTTCTGAGGTGATACATAGCATCCATTCTTATTTTCTCTTAGGTTGTAGATTGAGAGGGGAGCCTGGTAGATTTGCCCAGCCTCCTAATGAAGAGAGACACAGACATGTTAAAAGAGCATAGATACCTAGTGTCTTCTCCTCCTGCCCTATAGACCTTCAGGTTCGTCTCAGACATCAGGTCTGGGTGACTATCTCGGTCCCTCCAGCACAGCCTCCTCTAAATTCCTATAGCACTTTTTCTGTGCCTCTGTGGTTCCACTGTTTATTCATACTATTTTTTTTGTTTTTAATTTGTGACCATGTTTCCCCTAAAAGTTGAAGTGGTATATAGGAAAGCATAAAGAGAATTCAAAAATAAATAAGTGGAAAAACCAAAGGCAAATAAAAATAGAATAAATGGATTATGAATGTTTGCAAAGTGTGTGCCTTTGTACTGACTACTTGCCTGACCTTCAGTCTGGCTCAGAGATTTGCTTCCCAGGGAGACGAGGAGCTCAGGGGTAGAAAACGCATCCGTGCACATCTCACATGAATAAACGCGACGTGAGAACCCAAGTGCTGATTGCGATTAATGCTAAAACAGTATTTCATAACATTCAATGTCATTTGTTAAAGATGATGGAATAGGGCACATTCTTAGCATCATTAAAAAAAATTATAAAGCAACAAGCCAACGCTGTATTTAAAATGGTGATAACAAAAGTTTTCCTATTAAAAACTAGAACTAAAGTAAGATGCTCTAGGTGCTAAGATTCACCATTATTATTTCTCTTTGATCTCGATAACACAAGAAAATAGAGGTATAATTCATCGATAAAAACAAAGTATTTTAGGTTATAGACAATAAAACTTATTGATCTGGACATCCCTGAAGAAGCAAAGGGAAAGCAGTTAAGAATTAATGTAATTTAGAAGAGTAGTTACACAGTGGACAAATAAAACTTAGTAGCATTTTCATATGTCAGAAGTAATTAGGTAATTACAAAATGGATATAAAGGAATCTTTTTTTAGCAATGGCAATAAAAATGTAAACCATTTCAGAATAATCTTAACAGATAACATCTTGGACTTATGTGAAGAAAATTATAAGACATTCCTAAAGTATACAAGTTTCAAATAAATAAGCACATGTTATCCTTGGTAGGAAAACACTGGTAATAAAGATATAAACACTGTGATAAAGATATAAATTCCTCCGCATGAGTGTGTAGACTCATGTCTCTTTCTAGAATGCCAGTGTGAGCTAGGATGGAAACTCAGATGCTTACAGTGTTCATTTGGAAGCATATGGAGGTGAATATTGGCAAGGAAGAAAAGATAAAGAAGAGTGATGAAAAATGAGTGGAAATAAAAATATGTATATTTTTTGAAACGTTTTTTACACAAAAGTTCAAAGAACGCACTCATTTTTCCCCCGGCTTCATCTATTGTTGTGTTAACATTCTGCCATATTTGTTTTATCGTTCTCTTTTTCGCTCTGCACACACACATGTCCCCCCCCACACACACATTCACATGCATTGTTATAAAATTATGAAAAATATGGTATTTTTATGGCAGAAAAAAGTTACTATAATTTGAAGAAACAAATCAAAATAAGTGAATAAAAATGGTTTTAAATTGGATTCAGCTCTGGCCTGTTGTCTCAGAGCAAAGGGTGCTGGGAGCTCTGCCTCCAAGAGGCTTCCCAGAAGAGCTGTGTGGAGGGAAGGTGCAGGTAACCCTGGACCAGGCATCATGGCAGAAGCAGTGTTGGGAGCCTGGCTTAGAACACCTGCTCCCCATGGAGGTCGGCAGCCACCTGACGTCGGGCCACGTGCAGGTCAGGGAGAGTGTGTTGATGAAACTTACATCCACCCTCCCTTCTGTTCTTCTACAGCACTGTGGGTGTAACTTACCTAAAATCTAGTGGTTATGTATATGAGGCACTGTGGATTTCGGGGCATGCATCTGCTTTTACAAATAGAAGCTTTATAAAAAAAGAAAAGCATGAAAGTAACATGATCCCAGTAGATGAAGGAGGCCGTTTGCATGGATGACATCTTCACTCTTGATCTGTAAAATCAATCCAGTATGAAAGTTACTAGTCTCCAAAAATGCAGAGTATAAAAACCACTTCCCTCCAGTTCTACACCCTCGGGATTTTACCCACAGACTATTCTTTTTCCAGAGCAATAATCACCTCCCTAGCATTTATTGTGGGATTATGGCATACCAGGCTATGAGCTAAGAGGCCTTAGGATGTTGTAAAAGTAGAATATTACTTGGAAAGGGCAGCATGAAATTAGAGGGCAACTATAAGCAGAATGCTAGAAGATTCAACTAGAATAAAATCACAAAAAGAAAGGAATGAAAACAGCAGAGATCAGGATGATGACTAACTGCACTGAAATGGTGACGAAATGCTCACCTGTAAAGTTTTTCAAACCAAAATATTCATGAGTAAGACAAAAACAAACTAACAAACAAACCGAAACACCCCAGAAGCATAGCCACAGCTTCAGGCTTTCGCGCACTTTGCTCTGACGCAGCCAGTGGCTTCAGTCCCCAGGGAGTCCCAGTGGCTGGGAGAGCAGCCTGCAGGGAGCTCTAGGGTACCTTTCAAAGCTTCTCATCCTTAACCCGAAGCCTCGAGATGGAGAGATTTTTCTGGTTGTTGGAGTAGCATAGGAAGTAGATGCCAGCAGAGTCTCCCAGCCTTAGGCACTTGAACTTCAAAAACCACTTGATGGTTTAAGGATAACTATAAAGAATTTATTTATTTTTTTTAATAAAAAAGCCTACCACTGTCGTTTATTATATGCCTTCTACAAGGCAGGCAGTTCCCTGAGGTGAATTCTCTGTTAACTTTTACAGCATCTCCGTTTACCAGTGAGGGACCTGGGTACTCTGGGAGAGGTTGAGTAGACTGAGGTCACCCAGACGCAGTTAACTCTTGCGGGAAGCCTTTGTGCTGTTTATTCTTCACTATTGTGCAGTGCTATCGACCACTGCTTCCAGTTTTTAAAATGCCCCGTCTTCTTTACGTACTGTGAGCTCCTTGAGGATTAGACGCAGCGTGAATTCATCTCTCATCCAGTGCTTTCCATATAATCCGCATGTCATAAGTGTTTATTCAATGAATGGAGTCGCCTTCTGCTTGCTTCAGGGTCAGCTCCAGAAATATTTTTTAGACATTGCTAAATGTTTTATGAACTTTGTGTTTTACCCTGAAGCCCCTCAAACACCATCCTTTCGCTTCAAAAAACATATTATATATATATATATATATTTTTTTTTTTTCAATCTTGTGTCTCAGAACACACACAGCTGTGTGACTTCCTAATTTATTATATGCCCACGTGCCTCCAGACAGCTCTCAGCTCGCTTTTTTCCTACCCACCCCCTGCCTACTGGAAATGGGCTCGCTAACCAGCTCAGAGCTTGGACTCCAGTGAGGACACAGAGAGTCAGTCCACTGCTCCTCCGAAAATGCCTCCTGCCCAAGCAGGTGAGCCCAGCCACGAGGACCTAAAAGGAGCCAGGTCCCCTGGGAGGGCTGCTGAAGGCCAGGAAGTGAAGCTGCCAGTACCCAGCAGGCCAGTGCCAGCTGCCTGCGTGTCTCTGGAGGGGTCACTTCCTGCCTGCAGGGAGCAGGAGACAGTGCTGGGAGGCTCCTCTTGACCGGGCTTTCTAAGGGTTTTGGCCACAAGCACAAATTCCAGCTGTGGCCTGAGCAGCTTTGGAAGTGTGAATCATTTCTTTTTCCCCTCTGAAGGAGCTATTTTGAGCTTTATAATTGCACATTTCCATGTTGTTTTTTCATAGAGTGAGTAAGGAGGATGACTTGCATTTTGACACAAATCCGCCGCTTTCTTTGCTTGTCTGTCTTGTACAACCCAGGCCAGTGATCCCTGAACTTGGCTGTGCATCAGAGTCACCCAGGGGAGCTTCTGTGAAATATAAATTCCTGCAATGGAATCCAAAACGCAGCCGGTTTAAAATGCTCTCCAGTTCATTCCTAGGCAGCCTGTCTGGCCCCTCCTAAATTCGGGAATCCCCATTGAACCCCCCCCCCCCGCCTCTACCATGGTAATTAGGATCGTGGTGAAATGGGTCTCTTTATGGGGTACCGAGAGCTCCAGATTGGGCATTAGAAGACCTCCATTATAGTTGGAACTCCACTACCTATTATAGACGCTCTAGACAAGCCTCTTCGCACGTGTGTTCCTCAGTGTCTTCTGCTGTAAAACACGGTAATTGCCCAAGCGGCTGCCAGTCCCAAAGCTGCTGCGTTAAGCAGAATCCTTTCTGTATACGCAATATGGTGACTCTCACCAGTAACATCATCAGTTGTTGAGTGACATGTGTGTAGCCCAGGTTGGTATTGGATTCTGAGCACGAGAATAATGAAATGCCCGAAGACCTTGTTAGGACGGGCTTATCGTGGTCGGGCATCCTCGCAGGATGGATGAGGGGCTAGTTTTATCCCAGGCAGAGAGGACCTCTCTCATCTTATGAACATTAAACATAGTTAAATGCGCTTTCCCCACTATGACTTGTTTTATTCTTTGAAATTTCAACCTTATTGCCAGCAAAGAGTCCTTTGACAAGAATGACACCTGAAATTTGCCAGAACAGATCAAGGAAATGGCAAAAACACGTCCCTCTCACTTCATCCTTCCCTGCCTCGCTGATTCCCCGTGTCTTTTCCCACCTCTGTATCCTGCTGGCTGGGTTTGGTGGCCCTTTCCCCCAGCCGTGGTGCAGCGGGGCTGCCGGGGCAGAAGCAGCCACCTCACCCATTGTGACTTGGAAACAGGCATGTTTAAATCATCCTGAGACTTGGAAAAAGAAACAAGCCTGAGTCCAAATGCTCCGTAACATTTCTGCAAGCCGTATCTGTCTCCACCCGAGAAGCAGAGCTCTAATGGCTCTTTGGGGTTTATTGACTATTTAATAGTTTGAGAAATTGCTTTTTACTGGAGCCCATAAGATAAGACAGAATCTTACAGAAATGCACAGACTTATTTTCCCATTTCGGCTTGTCCAGGTCAGAACAAATCCTGCTGCTTTTCTATGTTATTCATGTCATTTAAGGAAACCTCACATGTAAGGCCTCACGGCTGAGTGTTTTGATCATTTAAAGAATGTGTGTTTTCGATGGGTAGTTACCTTAACACATATACTTTAACAAAATTTCACATTCGTTTTTAGTATAAAAATGAGCTAATATCACACATCTTACATTGTGACCTGATTCTTTTCACTTAATGCATTACAGACTTCTTTCCCTTATAAGTTGATTCCTTTGCTGTTGGTTCAAGCTTTTCATAGTTGAATAGTATGCTATTTCACCTAGGTGGTCACATTGTGATTATAGGTATAAATAGTATGACATTTTTTTTTCAAAACATGGCCTGTTATTGACAGATGGTTACATTGTTTACAAATGTTTGTTTTTATAAAGGGTAGCAGGATGAACACTTGCTCAGTAAAAACAGTTATCGTCTTAGCACCTTAAGTAGCAGTGAAATCAAGCCGAATACCATTTCTTCCCTTAAGTAGCATGTATTTTACTTGGAGAAAAACAGACAATAAACAAATAGAGAAGTATTTCACGTGGTTGAAAATGCAATGGAGAAAAATCAGTCAGAAACGGGAGGATGGCTGACATGGCCTCACTAAGATGACGCTGATCAAAAATATGAATGAAGTGAGGGAGTGGTCCAAGAAAGTACCTGGACAAGAGTTTTCCTGAAAGAGGGAACAGCAGTGTGAAGGCCCTGAGTCCTGAGTGTTCAGCCTGGGAGAGGGAGAGCACGGAGGCCAGGGAATGACTCGCCGACTAGCCGGAGATAAAAGGGTTTGGAGGTTCTGCAGGCCCTTGGGGGCCATGCTGACAAATTGGCTTTTAGTCTGAGGGAAAAGAGGAACTGTGGGATGGATTGAGCATATGCATGACACTATGTGACTTGCTTCAACTTTGAAAGAATAGTTTGGCTGATCCATTGAGGTTAGACTGTAGGAGAGAGCAGGTTAATACACCTCACTGCAGTGAGCACGTTGAGGGATAACTGGTGTCTTCAACTAGACCAGGGCTCGGCAAATTGCGGCTCACGA